>NW_026899746.1:0-95990 GCF_033153095.1 Gastrolobium bilobum | reverse complement strand
TGCAAATACTACCTTTGGGATGAACCATACCTATTCAAGAGATGCCCTGATCAAATCATAAGAAGATGTGTACCTGAAGGAGAAATACAAGCCATCTTGGAGCATTGTCATTCATCTCCATATGGTGGCCACTATGCTGGAGTCAGGACTACAGCAAAGATTCTACAATCTGGTTTTTACTGGCCTAACATTTTTAAAGATTCACATTCTTTTGTTTCAGGTTGTGATAGATGCCAGAGGACTGGAAATGTGTCAAGAAGGCATGAAATGCCCCTCAACCCTATTCTTGAGGTGGAGTTGTTTGATCTTTGGGGGATGGACTTCATGGGACCATTCCCACCATCATTTGGAAACCAATACATCATAGTGGCTGTGGACTATGTGTCCAAGTGGGTAGAAGCCGTGACATTACCCACCAATGATTCAAAAGTTGTGTGGAAATTCCTCAAAAAGAACATCTTCACAAAGTTTGGCACACCAAGGGCAATTATAAGTGATGAAGGCTCCCATTTTTGCAGCAAACAATTTGGGCAGGTTGAAGTGTCCAATAGGGAAATCAAGAGGATATTGGAGAAGGTGGTGAATCCTACAAGGAGAGACTGGTCACTAAGGTTGGATGACTCTTTATGGGCATATAGGACTGCTTACAAGACTGCCTTAGGTGCATCACCATTCAGAATTGTGTATGGGAAGACATGCCATCTTCCTGTGGAGCTAGAGCATAGTGCTTATTGGGAAATAACCAAGCTGAATTTGGATGCTAAAGCAGCAGGGGGAAATAGAATGCTGCAGCTTAATGAGCTTGATGAATTCAGGCTGGATTCATATGAAAATGCCAAGCTTTATAAAGAAAAGATGAAAAAATGGCATGACAAGAATATTCTGCATATAAGCTTTGAGCAAGGAGAGCAAGTGCTATTATTCAATTAAAGGCTCAAATTATTTCCAAGAAAACTTAGGTCAAGGTGGTCAGGACCTTTTAGAGTGGTCCAAGCATTCCCCCATGGAGCTGTTGAAGTTATGAGTGAAAAAAGGGGAGAAACATTTAAAGTTAATGGCCAAAGACTTAAGCATTATTGGGGAGGCCATTCAAACAAGGAGAAGTTTGTTATCTCTTTGGGAGAACCTAACTAAGTCCGAGAAGGAGCAAGTCAGGCTGAAGACGTAAAATCAAGCGCTCTAGGGAGGCAGCCCTAGGAGACAAGCAATTTATTTTTATTAAGCATTTTTATTATAGTTAATTTTGTCTATTAGGAAGCAAGTGATTTGATTCTAAGTTTTTAATTTCTGGGTTTAGATACGAAAATGGGAAAGAAATTCAATGCTGTAATAATGTCACAGCATGATCACCGGATACAGCAAAGGAGCAGTGGGCCAGATAAAATGGGCCGCGCTAGGCCATTGCAAAAGAAGGAAAGGCCCATGAATGCTACAGCGTGGGTTTTGCCGAATAACCCAAAAAGGACCGTTGAAGCATTTAAAAAAGAAACTTTGGAGGAGAGAAGTTATTATGCTCTGCGGTTGAGCAGTTGTTTGGGCCAATAGCAAGGCTGCAACTGCCCCTAATGTAGTTATAAAAAGCTGCCAACGTTCCTTGCACCTTATCTGTTCTCTGATCGTGCAAAAGTACCCATTTCTTCTTCATCTTCACTCTCTCTCAACCCTAAAAGAAATTCCACACTGTTCCAAAGAGCCAAAGTGAGAAACTGAGTTTGGAGTCCCCATTGTTAATCACGATCGAGAGCAAATATCTGAGTTTGGAGTCATAGCAATGGAAGACACATCAACAAAGTGGAAAAATTAGGGGGATGAACGTGAAACATTAGGGCACCCCTAAGAAATTGGAGGCTATCCCCACCTTCATCAACGAAAGGGCTGTAAAGAGGCATGAGGTTATGCTGAAGAGGAATCTCTTCTATGATAGAGGTTTCGTGCAAGTCAGCATAGATGCTGGGGCATATGACCCATATATCACCAACATCATTTCTGCACATCAATGGGAGAAATTCTGTCTCCATGAAGATGAAGCAGTAATCCCTATTGTTAGGGAATTTTATGCCAACATGCCTCAAGGAAAATCCACAAAGGTAATGATCAGAGGAAAGAGTG
The DNA here is from genome assembly GCF_033153095.1 of Gastrolobium bilobum. NCBI lineage: Eukaryota > Viridiplantae > Streptophyta > Magnoliopsida > Fabales > Fabaceae > Gastrolobium > Gastrolobium bilobum. The sequence goes on along the minus strand of NW_026899746.1, from coordinate 93,881 downwards.
TGTCTTTCAGTAGTGCCACCATCAAGAGGGTGTACAATTTGCCCAACGTTGTGGATGAATATCAAGGTCTGAAGAACACCACTGATGAGGAATTTCTGAAACAAGTCATTGAGGATTTGTGCGTGGAAGGGACGACATGGACTGAGTCGGTCCAAAAGAATCTCTCCTTTCTGAGAAGTGCACTGAAGCCAAGGGTGTGGTACCATTTCTTGAAAAGTAGGATAAAGCCTACTTCCCACACTAAGATTGTGAACAAGGAAAGAGCAGTATTGCTCTCTTGTATTCTGGATGGAAGACCCATTGATGTGGGTCGTATAATTCAAGCTAAAATTGTGGCTTGCTCCAAAACTGATACTGGCTACCTGTGATTCCCTAGACTGATCACCCAGTTATGCCATGAAGCCAATGTTCCCATTGCTGATGATGAGGAACGGTTCCAGATCACAGAACCAATCACACCCTACACCACTGAAAGGGTCAGCAAGAAGGCAAAGGTGCATGCTAGAGAAACTATACCCTCACCAAAATCCCGAGGAAAGAATGCTGCAGCATCAACCTCCACAGTAGCAGTGGAAGAAGATTCAAGCTGGCATAAGAGGATTGAAGAAAGACTGAAGAAGATTGAGGACGACCAACTGGAGACCAGGAAAGAAATCATGGACAAACTGAATAACATGGACACTTTCATCCTAGCTCAACTTGGTTTTCTCAAATCTCTTGAGCAGAAGGAAGGCCAGAGCAAGGTTGTAGCATCTGAGGAAGAAGAAGGAGAGGCAGAAGAAGAAGAAGAGGTAGAAGAAGAAGAAGAGGCATAAGAAGAAGAAGAAGGAGAAGAAAATGAAGAAGAAGAAGAAGAGGGGGATAGTGATGGATCTCCTCAGATTTAAAATGTGATTTGTGAAAGGTTGTTTTGTTCTTTGTTTTTCTTTTCTTTGCCTGTTGTATATCTGTCCACTTGTCAATTGAAAAAGAACTTAGTAGAAAATTGCATGCTGTAGAAGTTATTTTCTGTTCAAGTTTCAATATTTTGTATGTTTTTGGTTTTATTTTGAAGTTAGGCAAAATATAAGAGAAAATAAGGGACTCAAGAAGAAAACTCAGTACTGATGCTGAGTTAAAAATGCTAAATGGTTTAGCATAACATCAATAAGGCAATGTTGTATCTTTGCCTATTATGTTATAATCTGCATTGCTGCAAGATTGCTATAGCACTGTGTAAGCATGAAAGTTAGTGGTTTTAAGCCAAAGTCTAAATGGAAACCCAAGTAAGACTTGAGAGCAGAACCAACTCAGGGTGAAAGGCCAATGGATGGACCATTTAAGCACAAGGATCAATTCAAGGCAAGAGAAATCAAGGAGTGAACTGCGGAAGAGGGCTTAGGACTCAACGAGTTGATAGGTTTGAATCCCATCACATGAGACAGATTTGAAGGTTATAAGGGTGAAAGAAGCCAAGCAACAAAGTGCCAATGCACAAAGAATCTTCCTCAAGAAAATGGAATCAAAATAAAAGTCAAAAGAAAAAGAAAAGAGGGGAAAACCCCAAAAATAGAATAAGTGCAAAAGCACCAGATAAAAGAGGAAGGCAAAGCTAAAAATGCAAGGTGGACACTCGTTCCTTCAAGTCTTGTACATATGGGTGTGGATTCAATTCTGACAGAGCATGAGTCAAGCAACTAGGCCTTATGATTTTTAGTTTGAAGCTCCAAGGTGGATCAAACCGAAAAGCAAGTTCCTAGCACACACACACTGATCCATCCAAAAGCTATGAAACCTTGAGAAGATGAAGCCAACAAAGAATACTGAAGTTGAAGTAAGGATGCTGGCTGAAGAATCAACAATCAACTGCACAATGTTGTAGCAATGGTGCTGCAATCTGGAGAATCTCAACAATAGTCTTTGACACAGAAGTTACTGAGCTGATGAATGTTAAACCTGATAAGTGTTTTGTTGCTCGAGGACGAGCATCATTTTGAGTTTGGAGTGTGATAACTCTCCAAAAGAGAGTTATTTTGGGCCTAATTACAATGTTTTGATACTATGACTACATATAATTCTCTTGTTTTCATATGATTAATGCGTGAATTCTATAATTTCATGATTTAATTGAGAATTATGTTAATTGTGAATATTTGGATATAAATTAAGGTATTGGAAACATTTAAATGCATTTGTTATTTTACTGCAGAACAATGCTATAGCATAGGGAAGCAGTACTGTAGCAGTGCAGCTGAGGTCAACAGTGCATATTGTTGACATCATCATCAGCAAGCCATGGATCCAAGCCCAACTTGATGGAAGAAGCTTCTGGACGTGTACGAAAAGATCTGATTTGGATACACGCTCAAAATCATCAAGAATTCACAAGCTAATCTTCATCAAATCAACGATTACAAATCAGATTCAAATCTGAATTGCAAATCTGGAAAGAATCCGATGAGATATGCAACAACATACTCTATCAGCATAACAACAAAACAGAGTATTATTCTCAATCAATCACAAGGCAGATTTGAGTGACGATTTGCATGTATAAGAAGAGATGATTGAAGCCTGAAATATCAAAGCTTATAAAGAAACGAACCCTACACAAATAAAGCACGGCTGGATATGTTTTGAGACACCCAATTGGAGGCAGTTTTAGAGAGAGAAAGTGGAGAAAACACTTTGGAGGAATTGGAGGGTTCTTTGAGAGAGATCCAGCGAATCAAAGGAAGGAGCTAGGGTTCAATTGAGAGATCATTGAACCCAGTGACTTGCTGCATTGTTCCAGCGCCTGAAGCAAGGTTAATGGTGGTGGAGCTCACGGTTGCTGCGAGAGCAGTGCTACAGCATTGTCCCTATTTTCTTTACTTTAGTTCTATGGAATCCTTTTCTTCCTCTATTGTTTCTTTCCACCCAATTATGGGCTAACTTGTTAGGATTGAGTGATAGAGTACCCTTATTGTGATGTAAACAGTATTGCCTAAACTTTGCTGCATGGTTTTCCTTTCAGTTGTTTAATAAAATGTTATATTTTCCTTAATCTTGTTGATTCATCGAGAGAGGATTGCAAGGTACTTAGGATTTATGCTATAGAGATATAGGTGAATCCTGAATGTTATTAAGCATTGTGGTTTAACTAAGTAAATTAGTTAATTGTGGGTAGAGAGATTACTTGCACCACAAAATCAAATGGAACTTGAACTTAATGAATTCATAACTTTGTCGGCCGTAGAGATGTGGGACTTAGTATACATGTATTGTTGGTGAGAGCCCTTGCATGCATTAGTGTTCTGATTACTGTGTGGATGATTGCTGTAGCATGGTTACTGCATTCTGGTGAAATTGCAATAATGAGAAAATTGATCCCAATCTGTCTTGAAACATTTGGAAAACTTATTTTGCTACTACATTCTTGTTAGTTAATCATTAGTCTTAGTTTACTTTATTTCTTAAGTGATAATTTAGTCATTAGCCAATTACAAATCATCTTTGTTACCTTAATTGCTTCACTTAGAGCTATAATATTATATAATCTCTGTGGGAACGATATCCGGACTCACACATCCACTCTATTACTTGTTGACACGTGCAATTGCGTATTTGTGTGATTTATAATTGATTGCGATATTGCACAACACCCTCTCCGCCCAAAACGGGATGGGCCAGCCTGTAACACCCACGCGCTTCAAGAATTAATGACTATCCCCACATACTAACACGAGACTTTTCAGGGTGCTTTTTTCTCACTCGCACACTTCTCGGGAAAACTTCCCAGAAGGTCACTCATCCCAGAATTGCTCCAAGTCAAGCACGTTTAACTATGAAGTTCTTTCGTTATGGGCTACCGAAAAGAAGATGCATCTTGTTAGTATAGATAGTACAAGTTAATTCTTATAAGCTATCCCAAATTGTTCAGTCTCACACATGTACAGTCTTTGGAATCCCTCTCTTTCAGGTGTCGATTTGATTCATTCATGCATGTAGCCCCCGCTGAAAGCCTGTCAAGAGCCTCTCCTTGTCCGTGCCCCTTTGCACCGGCAATCACTCCCCGCCCTCGTCAGCGCTCGGGATGTTACATGCCCACCATCTTCCACCTGATTCGTCCTCGAACCACACCGTACTGGAAGAGAGGCCCTGCTCTGATACCACTTGTAACGCTCGGCCGTTTCAAGAATTAATGACTATCCCCACATACTAACACGAGACTTTTCAGTGTGCTTTTTCCTCACTCGCACACTTCCCGGGAAAACTTCCCAGAAGGTCACCCATCCCAGAATTGCTCCAAGTCAAGCACGCTTAACTATGAAGTTCTTTCGTTCTGGGCTACTGAAAAGATGATGCATCTTATTAGTATAGGTAGTACAAATTAATTCTTATAAGCTATCATAAACTGTTCAGTCTCACACCTATACAGTCTTTGGAATCCCTCTCTTTCGGGTGTCGATTTGATTCATTCATGCATGTAACCCCCGCTGGAAGCCTGTCAAGAGCCGCTCCTTGTCTGTGCCCCTTTGCATCGGCGATCACTCCCCGCCCTTGTTAGCGCTCGGGATGTTACATAGCCCACCCCGTTTTGACAAAATGAGCTGAACTTAGCAACCCATCCATTTTTATGAGCGGGCTAGCCGGCTGCGAGCCAGCCGGCCTAAAATAAAAAAATTCATAAAATAAAATAAAAAACATAAAATTCTTAATAAAAAAACTCATAAAAATCTGCATAAAAACATAAAATTCATGAATCAGAGCACCGTACAAATTCTGCTTAAAACTGATTCTACAAGCCAACACAGAAAATAAAATAAAAATATTAATGCATGAAACTTATTACCAAGTTTAACTACAATACACACAAATGTCCAATCAAATTGAAAAATAAATAAATTACAAATTCAAAATGCTTGCTTCATTGTTTTGAAGAAGCTCCCACAACACATGAACTGCCATTGTCATTAGAGTCACCTTCATCTATATAAATCATAATTAAAAAAGAAAATAAATTAATTTTACAAAAAGAGTGATTCAAAATAAAATGCATTCAAATTAAATAAATCATTCCGCCAATTACGGGTACAAAGCAAAGCTTCAACACATTCAGGTAAGAGACTACTTCTGTATTTATTAAGGATTCGTGATGCAACAGTGGTGATAAAAATGCTTAATAAGTCACGAGCCATTAGTGATAGATAAGAATGCTTAATAAGTCACGAGCCATTAGTGATAGATTTGGAAGACGTTTAGCTTTCCCCTTCCACCATTGTAATATATCATATGTATCATTATCAAACTCCAAATTCTCCTCTCCCAAATAAACATCAAGTTGAGATTTTCCAATTTTAGCTACATTGTGGGGCTGATTATGCTTTTTCAATTCTTACCATATTTGACAATTTAAACACATAAAAATATAAGTCTTAAAAAAATACAATGTCAAGTAAATAAATTAACATTTCAAAATAAAATAGACTTACTTGGAGCTTGATTTCTGAAAATCCCTTCTCTCTTTTAGTATTGACCCACTTGTAACATAACTGCCACTTTGACTTTGAGCATTCGAAGAGGGAGGAATGTTGCATGCATACTTGTCAAAGAGATTGTATGCATTTTTCTTTATTCTTCTACTTTTGCTTCATTTGTCAATGTATTAAGTTTGGAATAACAATAAGACAAAGCAGAAGTCTTCATCCGTAGGTCAAGAAGCACTCCTAGTGCAAACACAACACTATATTCCTCCTAATATTTGTCAATTTTTTCCATCATCGTTTTAACCATGCTCTTTAAAATGACATCATCATCATTTAATGTGTTATGGAGATTACATTGAATTTGCCAAACTTGCAAAAAGTATAAGTTGGCAGTAGGATAGTATGTGTCAGACATCAACTCAGTAATATCATAAAATGACTTCAAGAACCCCTTAAGTTTTTCTCCTATAACCCATTCATCAAGTGAAGGACAATATTTATAATTTCTATCATTGAATTCAAGAATAGAAAACACACGTTGGTATATGAGAGCATTGTCAAGCATCAGATAAGTAGAATTCCATCTAGTAGGGACATCTTGGCATAAGCCTTTTTCCCACTTGATCAGTGCATTCTTTAAATGCTTTCATTCTGCTTTCCGAACCCATTACGTATTTGACACACTCTCTAATTTTATTCAAGGCAAGATTCAAAATGTGAGCAAAATAACGAACATGAAAAATTGTCCATCACATAACAACAATTACTACAAACCAAGCTGACTTTTCAAAATTTTTACATATTATCATTCGCAGATGCATTATCCAAAGTAATGAAAATAACTTCTTCTCTATTCCCCCATCATTCAATAAATCAAATATTTTGAGATAATTCAAAACCAATGTGAGGAGGAGGCATATGACAAAAGTTAAGAATCTTGCTATTTAACTTCCAATTCCTATAAATAAAATGAGTTGTTAAACATATGTAACCCTCTGTATTACAAGTTGTCCACAAATTAGAAGTTAAGCAAATCCTAGTTGGAATGCTAGACATTATATCTTTAAGGTTCTCCTTCTCTCTCACGTAAATCTTCAAGACATTACTCTTAGTAATATTTCTTGAAATTGGAATTGCATCAGGATTTGAGTAACTTATCCAACTCCTAATCCTTTCATACTCAACGAAATTGAAAGGCAAATTATGCTCAATAATTGCAAGAGCACACATCTCACATGATACCATTTGATCGATTTTCTAACTTTTCAATTTACCTTGTGTATCTATCATCATTTGACCCACATCTTCAAATTTAATATTCTTGCATTTTAGAATGTAACGTTTCAAATGCGACGTTCCATAATTTTTTCCACCAATTTTGTATTCTTGATTACAACCATTATATTTTGCCCTCTCAATTCCATCGTCCGCTACTCCTATCTTGGTAAAAAAACTTCCAATAATATGAAGTTTATGTTTTTGCCTTCTTCTTTATGGATTCAACAACAAATTGAGTTTCTTCATTCTCACAACTTTCCACATCAATAGGTTCATTAACCTCCATTTATAATCAACTGTAAAGAACACCGATAATATATTTCATTAAACTACTAGGCATGTTTCATTAAACTACTAATATAACAAATTAAGCTTGCATTAATGAAGAAGTTAAAGTAAAGATGAACAATAGTCGCATCAAGATGAACAAGAGCCGCATCAAATTTCTTTTCAAAAGAATGTCCATCACATAACAACAATTTTAGCATACCACACCCGAGTTAAAAGATATCACAGAATACTACCGAACAAGCTCAAGATGTTATAAATAATGAAGAACAGTCCACTAAGCCTTTTCCTAACTAGTCTTGCATTCAGAAAAGCTTCATCTTTTCTGTGGAAATATAATTCCTCAGCTCATACATACACTAGTTTGGTTTGTGCATTAGATCATAAACCTTCACAAATCATACACAAATAAAAATTATTGCATTCTTCCCTCTATTTCTTGAAACCAATTATGCATGCATATAAGTGTTAGAGATAGCTGCTTCAAAATAACGATCACCATAAAAATCAAAACCATTTGCAAAACAATAATTTCATAAAAAATGTGAAAATATTAACCTCACGCCATCTACTTATTGACTAACATGAAAATAATTTTATTTTATCGAACTTCTCAAACATAAGCAAGGAAAAACAATAACAAGTCTCGAAAGAATTGACTACAGAGTCAGTTGCATTGAAAACTTAATAAATCGATTACAAAACCAATAAGACAGCGCCACATCATGTGAGAAAAAGACACTATTTGTCTACCCTTTGTACAAATCTGCATATATAACTTTGTATTTCCAACTTTCCACCCAACTAGAACTCGAATTTCATAAATAAATGAAAAAGATAACCAAAACTGGACAAAAAATTAAGAACACACCGACAGAAAAGTCATATACCATGTGAATATTACAAGATATAATCTAACCTGGAAGACACGAAAAAAATGACAAACGAAAGCTTTAGGCTAATCTATAAGCTCGAAATCGCATCGAATAAGAATCTACTCTATCCCATTCATGAAGCGAAGGACAATATTTATAATTTCTATCATTGAATTCAAGAATAGAAAACACAAGTTGGTATATGAAAGCACTGTCAAGCATCAGATTAGTAGAATTCCATCTAGTAGGGACATCTTGGCATAAGCCTTTTGAAATGTTAATTCCTCCCATTTGATCAGTGCATTTTTTAAATGCTTTCATTCTACTTTTCGAACCCCTTACGTATTTGACACTCTCCCTAATTTTGTTCAAGGCATCACTAGAAACTTTCAACTTTCTTGAATAATAAGATTCAAAATGTGAGCAGAACAACGAACATGAAAAAATTGTCCACCACATAACAATAATTTCTGCAAACCAAGCTGACCTTTTAAATTTCTTACCATATTGTCATTCGCAAATGCATTATCCAGATTAATGGAAAACAACTTCTCTATTCCCCATCCTTTAATAAATCAAATATTTTTTGAGATAATTCAAAACCAGTGTGAGGAGGAGGCATATGACAAAAGTTAAGAATCTTGCTATCTAACTTCCAATTCCTATCAACAAAATGAGCTATTAAACATATGCAACCCTATGTATTACAAGCTGTCCACAAATCAGAAGTTAAGGAAATCCTAGTTGGAATGCTAGCTATTATATCTTTAAGGTTCTCTTTCTCTCTCATGTAAATCGTCAAGACATCACTCTTAGCAGTATTTCTTGAAATTGGAATTGCATCAGGATTTAAGTAACTTATCTAACTCCTAATCCTTCCATACTCAACGAAATTGAAAGGCAAATCATGCTCAATAATTGCAAGAGCATACATCTCACGTAATACCATTTGATCTATTTTCTAACTTTTCAATTTACCTTGCATATCTTTCATCATTCGACCCACATCATCAAATTTAAAATTCTTGCACTTTAAAATATGACATTTCAAATGCGACGTTCCATAATTTTTTCCACCAATTTTGTATTTTTGATTACATCCATTATATTTTTCCCTCTCAATTCCATCAACCGCTACTCTATCTTGGTAATAAACTTCTAACAATCTGAAGTTTCTATTTTTGCCTTCTTTCTGCATTCAACAACAAATTGAGTTTCTTCATTCTCACAACTTTCCACATCAATAGGTTCATTAACCTCCATTAATAATCAACTGTAGAGAACAACGAGAATATATTTCATTAAACTACCAGGCATGTTTCATTAAACTACTAGTATAACAAATTAAGCATTCATTAATGAAGAAGTTGAAGTAAAGATGAACAACAGCCGCATCAAATTTCTTTTCAAAAAAATGTCCAGCACATAACAATAATTTTAGCATACCACACCCGAGTTAAAAGATATCACAGAATACTAACAAACAAGCTCAATACATTATAAATAATGAAGAACAGTCCATTAAGCCTTTTCCTAACTAGTCCTGCGTTCAGAAAAGCTTCATCTTTTTTGTGAAATATAATTCCTCAGCTTATACATACACCAGTCTGGTTTGTGAATTAGATCATAAACCTTCTCAAATCATACAAAATAAAAAATTATTGCATTCTTCCCTCTATTTTTCGAAACCAATTATGCTTGCATATAAGTTTAGAGCTAGCTGCTTCAAAATAACCATCATTGTAAAAATCAAAACCATTTGCAAAACAATAATTTCATAAAAAATGTGAAAATATTAACCTCACGCCATTTACTTATTGACTAACATGAAAACAATTTTATTTTATCAAACTTCTGAAATATAAACAAGGAAAAACAATAACAAGTCCCGAAAGAATTGACTACATAGTCTGTTGCACTAAAAATTTAATAAATTGATTACAAAATCAATAAGACAATGCCACATCATGTGAGAAAAAGACACTATTTGTCTACCCTTTGTACAAGTATGCATATATAACTTTGTATTTCTAACTTTCCAACCAACTAAAACTCATATTTCATAAATAAATAAACAATAATCAAAAACTAAAACAAAAATAACTGATAAAAAATCGAAAACAATAACAAGTTTTTTAGAGGGAAAATGAATACCACGAACGAGTTCAAGGAGAATCGTCTTCAATGCAAATGACCCAAGTACTGGTAGTTAGGGGCGAACTGGCATCTGGCGGTGTCGATGAACCAGTGGCTGAATCAGTGAATCTCGTGTAGATACAATGTATGTTTTGATGATTACAAAGTCGCAACAACAAAAAGAGAAGAGTATTAATCAAGAGCAAAAAACATCAACCATATGTGGATATTGAAGATGTATGATGTAGCCACACAAGAAGTGTAATGACATATCAAAGCAACAAGGTTATTCGATCAAGAGCAACAAGGAATAATTACAAGAGCAACACCAAGATCAAAGACAACAAACCATAGACAACATCTAAAAGAAGCTCAATATCATAATCATGGTGAAAAATGATCAGAACCAACAAAGTGTCAAGCATTGTCATATCCAACAAGTCAAAGCATCAAGCTCAAGTAAAAATCCAAGATACAAGACATGAAGCTAAATCTAAAATTATAGTTAGAATATATCTTTAGTACTTAGAATATATGTGAGGGTATATGGTAGATTGCATTGCATGAGCTCAAAGTTTTTCTCAAAGTAAATGTGTTTTTTGAATTGCATAATCATAACCTTTATATACTTGAAAGAAATTTAAAAAATCCATGGAAAAGATCCTTGACATATTTTATAACTTCAAAACATATTTATCAAGTTAAAATCTTTCACAAAAGTGGTTGGAAGCAAGCTAGAACACATTTGAACTTAAAATTTATTGCATAATTTCGATGCGGCCTTCCATACAATTTTCGTATTCAAGATTATGGATTTGGATCCTGTGTTCTTCATAGAAGTTGTAGATATTTCTTTATCTTTCCAACAAGACCAAAATCACATAAATCTGACAAGAATAGCTCAAGTTATGCCCAAAATACGAAATAATGTTATTGCTATCAAATTTCCAACCTTCCAATAGTTTGGGAATCGTTTCCATGCACATGGGAATCGAATACCACCAAGTGGGAATCGATTCCCTAAGTATAGGAATCGATTCACCCTGTGACAGAAAGCCTATAACGGCTATCAACAGCTAGTTTTGTGAAAAAATCACTATAAATACATTCCTTATGACCCTAAAACGATTTGATCACTATTCCTACACATCTTAAGGATGACTTGAGAGCTTCTACTCTATCATTTGTATATTCTTTCATATCTTTCAAAGATCAAACATATTTGAGCTTATATCTTGAAAATCCTTATACCCATAGTGCTTCAAGTTGTATATCCACACTTTTAGAGTGTATATTCATTGCCAAATATTTCTCTCCTTGTATCCTTAAGTTGAAAGGGTTGTGAGACCCATTGTTTGAGAGGTAGCCAAATATCTAAGTAAATTTGGAGTGAATTGTAAGGTTGCCAAATACCCATAAACTTGGAGATTGTAAGGTATCCAAGAACGCGAAGTCTTGGAAGATTGTAAAGGTTTGTCAAGCACCCGTGAAGCTTGACCATAAGTGAAAGAGTTGATCGAGCGGCTTCAGTTTAGACGTAGGTCACAAGTGGTGGTGACCGAACCAGGATATATTGTGTTTTCAATTCTCTAAACTTTAAACTATTTATTTCTAGAACTTTAATTGCTTCTTTGATATCTTGTATGTGCTAGAATTAGTTCTATAATTGTGATATATTATATATTATGGATTGTTTGAATGTATTGATTAGATTTTGATATACCAAAGTTTGCTTGAAATGATTATTTGGAGACTAGAAGAGGGCTTTTGCGAAAATCTTGTAATACTCAATTCATCCCCCTCTTAAGTATGGAAGCCACATTCCTAACATCTCGTGGATGAATAACGCGGCGATGAGAGAGGATGAAGACTACTCTGTCATTTAGAATTAGGGAAAATGATTTTTGCATTTCAATTTTCACAATTTTACTCTTTTACTTTTAAATTTATTTGTTAAAAAAATTAAAATTTCAAAATTAAAAATAGCAACCCGTGAGGCCAACCCGGCCCGACCCGTTATCAACCCGTTTTAACCCACTTGTAAACGGGGCGGGTTATATTGGGTTAGTGGGTTGAGACTCATAACCCAACCCGTCAACTTGAGTTGGTTAAATGAGATGACCCGACGAGCTAGGCCTACATTGCTAGCCCTACCCGATAGGGTTGATCCCGGGGTGGGGCGGGGTTTTAAAACACTGGTTCATTAATTTTAATTGTAAAAACTAGAATCACGAATGTATCTAATACTTGTTAATTAATTAGTACAAACTAAAATGGGATCATAAAATATACATAGCAGTACAACTATTTCATCATCTACTCTCTTATTTGCAACATTTTGTGTTCAGTATAACATAAGAAATAGATCAACAATACAACAATTTTATGTGTAGTTTAAAGATTAAAGCAGCATATGACAATAATCAAGGAAAATTAACCAACTTAACAAAAAAATGTTGCTATTTTCGAACAATATGTGGGAGTCTCATAATTTCTATTCATCTTGTTTTCCTTTCTACATTCAATTTTGTTGAAGTACACAATATTTTACCTTAATGGCATACAATTCTTCTTTTAAGAAATTTATACCACAAGTTCCTAAACAAAAACATAGGTTTAACAACAATTTCATGTGTAATTTAAAGATTAAAGCAACATATGACAAGAATAAAGGAAAATTAACCAACTTAACAAAAAAATGTTTCTATTTCTGAACAATACGTGGGAGTCTCATAATTTCTATTCATCTTGTTTTCCTTTCTACATTCAATTTTGTTGAAGAACACTATATTTGACCTTAATGGTATACAATCCCTTTTCTAAGAAATTTATATCGCAAGTTCCTAAACTAAAACATAGGTTTAACATTATAGTTATATTCAATCTTGATGATCCACCAATCAGCCATAACTAAATTCATATTTAATCAGTTAGCAAAGGCTTCTACATTTTTAAATAAAATCTTTATATATAACCAAAACAAAAAGATAGATAACAATCTTTAGATACTTGGGCACCAGATTTCATCCATACAATTCAAGAGTCATGTGGCTTGAACAAAGAACAAATCAAATAAGATACTTTCACAGATAGCTCTAGCTTCATCATTTATGTATGTTCCATCACTCTTCTTATGAGTATGGATGTATAATGTAATGTCCCACATCGGTTGGAGAGGGGAACGAAGCATGCCTTATAAGGGTGTGGATACCTCTTCTAGTGTGAGGCCTTTTGTGGGGTGTCCTAAGAAACAAAACCGTGAGCTCGACGGTGCTTGTGCGCGGGGCAAAGCGGACAATATCATGCTACAGGGTTTGGGGTTGTTACATTTGGTATCAGAGCCTGGCCCTGGACCGGTGTGTACAGCGGGGACGCTGTATTCCTAGTGGGGGAGGATGTAATGTCCCACATCGGTTAGAGAGGGGAACGAAGCATGCCTTATAAGGGTGTGAATACCTCTTCTAGTGTGAGGCCTTTTGTGGGGTGTCCCAAGAAACAAAACCGTGAGCTCGACGGTGCTTGTGCGCGGGGCAAAGCGGACAATATCATGCTACAGGGTTTGGGGCTGTTACATATAAACTACCCCAACTCACTCCTTGTCCAATTTTATTTATCTATTGCATTGCAAATGTTTTCAAATGTCAACAACACAAAATAGTGTAAAACAAGTGGAATGACAATTATTATAACATGATTTTAAATACTTACTATCCCTACACTCCTTTCTCGGGGCTTTTTGAATCGCCAGGGTGGTGTATTGAATGCTTGGTTCTATTTTGAGCGTCCTTTTTATATACCTCTTGCAAAATAAAACATGAAAACTTATTTAACATTAGTATTAAGATTTAAAAAGTATCTAAATATGAAATGTTGTTATACCTGAGTCATGTTGTCTAATCTGTAATCAATATATCAAGCCCATTCAGTTTACTTGATTGCCAATAGAGGACTCTTGATACTTTCTTCACGACTTTTGCTCCAATCATAGTTTTGTCTAAATAATCTTAATCTACTTTTTTTTTCACTTCCTCCTGATGACCTTCATTATGTATGAATGTTCAGCATCTTCATGAATAGAGCCCCACCATAATTTTTTCTTTACATACAGTGGTGCATTAGCGAAAACATTACATCATGTTAAAAATTATGTAAGATATATACTTAAAAATCAAACTGTCATTTTATACCTTTATTCAATTACTGCTACAATTAAAGCATCAGAAGCTACATCTATGATTCATGATAATGAAGGCAGGTTCAAACTTGTCATCACAAAAGCTAATGTGCCTAGGTAAAGCCCTTTTTCTGAATGTATTCTTGAAAAGAACATTCCTGTAATATGTCAGCTTTAGTTCAGATCTTTTAATGACTTATAATTTTATCCAAGATTTTGGTCCCATATGAACCTTCACAATAATAACAGCTATAGTTAGATTGCTTTGGAAAGACCTTTCAATATTTGGACTACTGAGCTTTTGAAGTTTACAGAAGCCTTAAGTGTGTTAGGAGAGACTAATACTGTTACTTTTTTCTCTCTTCCCTTTTCTTTTCTTTTGTTGAACATTATATCAGTTATATATGGGATTAAGCTTTGGTTTTCATAAGATAGTTACTAATTCAACATCAGTGTACATTGGTTTCTTTTTTTGCATTCAAATGCTTTTCCCAAAGCTATATTAAGGTGGATGAATGAACCTCTCTAACACCTTACCAGGTGCTAATGCTCTCTGATTTCCATGATTAAGTTATCCAAAGTGGATGACTGCACATCATAGAAACAAGTGTGTGTGTGTGTGTGTATATTTATTAAGTGAGACTAAATATCTTGGAGAAAATTATAACATCACTAAAAGCTCTAGACTACAGCTTACAGATTACATGAATATTCTTTTCAAGAATTACATTTAGAAAATAAAGGGCATCATTTCCATGCATATTAGCTTTTGTCATAACAAGTTTGAACCTGCCTTCATGATCGCGAATCATGGATGCAGCTTCTGATGAGTTAACTATAGCAATAACCGAATAAATGTATAAAATGACAATTTCATTTATAAGTATATATCTTAGATAATTTTTAACAATCTAATGTTTTAACTAATGCATCACTATATGTAAAGAAAAAAATTATGGTGGAACCTACCACAAAAATTATTGATGACCCACAAAACACCAGTTCTAACTAAATGACAGATGAAAAGAAGTAGAGTCAAAGTTACAAGATGGACAAGCTAGCCTGGTATAAGTGTTCCATCCAGATAGGAAAGTCACTAATAGGCTATTCTGCAAAATCAACAAAAGATCGCAAATATCAATAATCTATAAATTTTAGTGTGAATAAAATCTATTCTGTAAATGCTTACATGTAGGAAATCACAAATTCGATTGTCAAGACAATCCATATAAGAGAATCGAACAACAAAGGTATATTCAGTCAAATCTTAAAAGAACAAGAGATTAGAAAATGTTAAAATCTAAAAAACCCCTAAAATATGGGGGAAAAATTAGATGACATAGAAGGTGTGAAAATCTAGATAAAGAACCCTAAAATTGAATCTAACAACCACATACCTAAATTTTGATGAGTGATGAGATTGTAGTTCTCTTTAGAAAAAGAATAAAGAAATATATGTGAAATTAGCCCGAGAAAGAGACAGAGAGAAAAGTTAGGCATACCTAAGTTCCATCGATAGTTCAAAGGCAACGATGGTAGAGGAAAGATGGAAAAGTGAACAGATGGTGTAGAGAGATAGAGAACTGCTTTAGTTTAAAAGAGAATAGAATGATGCGGTTGAAGAGGTAAAGTGGTATGAGAGAAATGGGAATGATGTGAGGTATATAAGCGTTACGAAGAAAGAAAACCTGACAGAGAGAAATAATGACATGGAGCACTATTTTGAAAATTAGAACAGAGATAGGTTATTATTATTTTATTGTTTTTGAGATATTCCGGATAGGTTATTCTAATTGTCACTTTTTTTTGTTTATTTTTATTTATTATTTTCCAATATTATTATATTAGAATCTCGATACGAGAAAGTAATTGAGATTCTAATGTAACGATATTGAAGAATAATTAGGTAAAAAAAATAAGTAGAATAATCTACCCCTTTAAAAAATTTGAAAGGGTTGGTTTAACTGAACCAATACTAGTAAACTGATGTGAAAGATAAATAAACTTAAATTAATTATACATATTTATTCATAATTTTATATATTTTTTAAATATCCTTATGATATACAAGATAATTATTAATAAAGACCTACGAATTAATAAAAATAGTAAATTAGTAATAATGACATGTGAATGGCGCAGATTACTACCAAGAGTGAGCGTTAACAATTTAAGATTTAAATCAAATATAAATAACTTTCTAATTTGAAGAAGGATTTGAATCTAATTAATAAATAATAATCCGATATTGTAGAGATATGTACAAAATATATAATTAAGAACAATAAAATGGTGTTTTCTTTTCTTTTCTTATATATATATATATATGTGTGTGTGAGTTTAAAGTCTCTCATGTTGTAGGAGATATAATTATCTCCTACATACATAAAAGTGTATTAAACCCTTTACCAAAAAAAAAAAAGTGTATTAAACCCATTGGAGCCATATAAAGAAAAGAAAAAATATAAATCCCACATACATACATGTGTCTGTGGGCATGTGCGTGCGTGCGTACATGTAATACTTTATTAACTTTTTATATATCTTGTATATGTTTATGTAAATTGATTAAGTGTTAATATTGCATATCATAGATTGTTTAAATATATTGAAGAGATCTTCGTATACCAAAGTTTGATTAGAAGAGGGCTTATCAAAAAAAAGAAGAAGAGGGTTTTTATGAAAAAGTTTGTAATAGCTAATCATCCACATTCAATACATCAAAAATGAGTTTAAGCGGAGGTCGTATTTTGTATTTTGAGATGGTCTAAAATGTTTTGCTACAATTATAAAAACACAATTAAATATGGCACCGCTAAACTATTTCCCGGCATTCTTTTGTCGCCCACGGGAATAATCGTATGCGAATTTAACTTCAATTTGATTGCGATAATTTTAGCTGCAGCCATTGTTGTCAAAAACTAGTGTAAAAACGTAAAAACTTACGTTTTTACGTTTTTATTAGAGTGGTGCGTGTTAAAACTCAAGTAAAAACTGTCATTGGTAAAAACTGGTAGAAACGTTGCGTAAAAATGGTATAAACTTACGTTTTTACCGTTTTGGCCGTTTTTACTTAAAACTAAAAATTTAATAAAAAAAGATTTACAAAAAAAAAAACCTAATTTTTCGTTTTCCCAAATCATATTCACAATATCTTAATATCTTTTTATTTGGATATGTTTTTTGGGAAAAAAGTATCTAATGTTACTTTAGATAACTTTGTCTAATGTTCATTGAAACGACGTCGTTTTGGGTTGAAAAATAAAAAATAGAATGATAAAAACTATTATAACCCTGAAATAAATTAAAATTACAAAAATACCATGATTTCCGCTCCAAAATGACGTTGTTTTGGCGAACATTAGATAACGTGTAGAAAAACAAACCCATGTTTTTTTATAAGGGAAAAATGTTTCTGCAGTTAATGCAGATAAGTTATCAGCATTTATTCCCAAAAAGACGTCGTTTTGGTATTGAAATCTTAAAAAATTATGAATATAAAGACTATTATAACCTTGAAATAAATTAAAATTACAAAAATACCATGATTTCCGCCCCAAAACGACGTCGTATTGGCTTACTGTAGATAAGTTATCTGATGTAACTGCAGAAAAAACGAACCCTTTTTATAATTATATCTTATAAAACTGCAATTATATTATAAGTTATGCTATGAGAATCGTTTTGTGTTTTTGGATTATTATGTGCATTGAAAGAAGTGAAATTATATCCTGATGAGCGATAATCCAAAATCTGCAGAGTTTATAAAGCAATTAGAGCTGATTGGTTATTCATTACTTGTTAATTATCACTGTTTAAAATTTTGATACTTGGTTATGAAAAATAATTTTCCTTTTTAGATAGATAAGTGGCTCAACACACATGTTCATTATGTGATATTTTTTTACATGCATATATATAATTTTGTATCTTAACCTTAAGTGGTAGAAAGTAGAAACTTTATGTTTCGTGTCGTTTCTACGTTTTACGTTTCTTCCACCCCTTTTCGTTTCTACGTAAAAACTCGAGTTTGACAACATTGACTGCCGCTAAAAAAAAGAAAAGAAAATAGTGGTCTGTTTGAATTTGTTTTTGTTTTTTAAATTTTAAAAAACTATTTTGAATAAAAATTTTAAAATTTGATTTTGAGAGTTAAAAAATAATAAAATTTGTTTGGTATAGTTAGATTTAAGGTTATAAACAAGTTATAGTTATTTACAAAAATATCATTAATGAAATTTCATAATTATAAGATTATCAATGTAAAGTAATTTAAAATTAACAAAAAATAAAATTTATTTCCAAAGTTGCCAATGAAGAATTCTCATATTTATAAAATTGTCATCGCAAAAATAGAAAAAAGCAAAAAATAACAATTGCAAATGTCCCTGCGTTATATAAAATTGCATTTGCAAAAATGGAAAAAACAAAAAACAACAATGGTTTTTTAATATAATACTTTTATTTATTTTAGCGGCGGTTATATATATATATATATATATATATATATATATATATATATCTTTTAAGTTTATACAAAAATTTCATTATTAATAATTAAATTTGTTAATATTTTGTCACTTTATTTACTGTAAATTAAAAATAAATACAAAATTTAAAATGTCTTACATAAAAAATCATTAAAACTAAAATAATGTACAATTATTTTCAAGTAAGCATAATAAAGGTCAAAGTACGAGTTTTTTTTTAACTAAACACAATAGAAATCAAAGTACAAGTTTCTTCAACCACACATAATAGAAATCAAAGTATTCACATTCACATTCACATTAAAGTTCAAGCTCTAATTCAAGTGGAAGATTGGTGAGCGATGAGTGAGAGAGAGAAAGGTGATCATGGGAAGAATCCTGGCAAATCAAGTGAAGAACTTGACATTCTTCAAAGAAGTAATAAGAGGAATAAAGGTGAGGGAGATCAGTTTTCAAATGATGTATCTATGATACCTAGACATGAAGGTTGGATGGAAGATGAGAATGGCCAACGTTCAACCTGGAGGAAAATTCTGATGCGTCATAATGGAGAAGATGATGAATGGGAAGGAGAGGCGTCTGCCGAGGAAGACTTAGATGGGGAGGAACCTGCTGAGGAAGAGGATGTCAACCATGGAGGAATTAAGATGTGGGAGGAAGATGATGGGCGTACTTATTTTAGTTGCACCAAAAGAGCAAGGAAGAGAATGAGGAAACCTTGGGAGAAAGCTCTGATTGTTAAACTCCTTGGGAAGAAAATTGGGGTGGAGTTTATGAAGAAAAAAATAAATGTCTTATGGGCTAGAAAAGGCAAAATCAATGTCACTGATATTGGTAATGACTTTTTGTAGTCCAGTTTAGTGAGAAGGATGATCTCAATTTTGCGTTGAACGGTGGTCCATGGATTGTTTTGGGTCATTATTTATCGTTGAGGAAGTGGGAACCAACTTTCAGACCTAATAGTGCTGGAATTGCTAAGATTGCTGCTTGGATTCGTCTACCGGATATTCCCATTGAATTCTATGATGAAGCTTTTTTTAGAAGGATTGGAAACTGGTTAGGCAAGATGATCAAGGTAGACAGCAATACAAATGCTCATGTAAGAGGACGGTTTGCAAGAATATGTGTGGAACTGGACCTATCTCAGCCATTAAAGGGTGATTATGTGCTGGAAGGATTTACCAAACAAATTGAGTATGAAGGATTAGGGCTCATTTGTTTTGGTTGTGGGAAATATGGACATAGCACCGAGAATTGTTCAGCTGCTCCAAAGCAACGCAGTTCATCCGATATTCATAATGACGATCAAATTCATCAAGAGGAACCTGACAACTCAGAATTCCATCGAAGCAAAGGATTGGGACCTTGGATGGTTGTTAACCGTCAACGCAGGAGCCGGCAACCTCCTCAGACGGCCGGTGCAGTCCAGCCAGGCGCTGGTTCAAAAACGTTACAAAGGAATAATGATAAGGGAGTTATGACCAGCGATAATCATGGAGATAATCATAGTGATAAGAGAGTTATGACCAGCGATAATCATGGTAATCATGGTAATAAGGGAGTTATGACCAGCGATAATCATGGTAGAATCAATAATCATGGTGATAAGGAGGAAATTACGCAATCACGGTTTGCAATCTTAACAGCTGGACCTATTAATGAGGAGGATCATAATCAAATAATTAATTCTGTTACTCCTCATATGGGGGCCCCTCAGTTTGAAATTCCTCAGAAAATATGGACTAAATCCAAAAAGTCCAAAGATACCCCTAGGACTAAATCAACGGTTCCTACTATGCATGCGGCTCATTCTTCAAGCACGGGTAAGAGGTGTCCAGTCCAGAGTGAAAATCGTGAAGATCATACTCCCGTTCCACCATCTCCATCAATTGCTACTCCCATGGCGGTTAGTCCTATGCAAGCAAATCAACATGATCAGGAAAATGGGATGAAAGCAGATAGCACTTTGAACCAGAATCAAGAGCAGTTATATGACACATTTCATAAAACTGGTCCTGATATATCAGTTGACAACAGCAGCGACATCCAAAATCCTAAAACCTCAACCATCTCTACGTGCATGGAGGTGGACAGAGTTCACCAGGAAGATATTTCAAGAATGAAGGATACAAGAACCTTGGAGTCTTGCGTTCAACATAGTTTTTAATGAATTTATTCTTCTGGAACTGTAGGGGAGCAGTGAAACCCCAGTTTCAAAAATCGCTTTTTTTGTTTACTAGGAAATATAAGCCTAGTATTGTAGTGATTCTAGAACCTCAGTGTAGTGGTCAAAAAGCTTCTGACATTATCCGAAAATCTGGGTTTAAGCATGCTTTTGTTCAAGAGGCAGAAGGTTACTCAGGGGGTATTTGGATCCTCTGGAATGATGAGACTGGTCTCGTTGAAATTGGTAATCACACAAAACAGTTTGTTCATTTTAAAGTTCAGAATTTTCATGTTCCTTCCTTTTCTTGCACGGCAGTTTATGCGAGTCCTAGGGAAGAAAATAGAAAGGAGCTATGGGATGATCTGTTAAACATTAGTCTCCATTGTAATGGGTCGTGGTTGGTGGCTGGGGATTTTAATGAAATAGCAAATCGTGATGAGAAGGAAGGTGGCTGTAGAGTTAACTTAAACAGATGTTCCAATTTTGAAAATGTTCTTCATAATTGCAAGCTGCTGGATCTTGGAGGATCAGGTCCTTGGTTTACATGGAAGGGTCCGAA
The DNA here is from genome assembly GCF_033153095.1 of Gastrolobium bilobum. Taxonomy (NCBI): domain Eukaryota; kingdom Viridiplantae; phylum Streptophyta; class Magnoliopsida; order Fabales; family Fabaceae; genus Gastrolobium; species Gastrolobium bilobum. The sequence goes on along the minus strand of NW_026899746.1, from coordinate 72,467 downwards.
GTTTCTTCATCTTGATCGTGTTTTTAAGAGGCTGGACCGAGCCTGTGCTAATGCAAGTTGGAAGACTACCTTTACTGATGCTGGCGTTAAGGTACTTCCACGGATTTATTCTGATCATAGTCCCATTTTGGTCTACTTGACTAACTTGGACACAGGTTGGAAAAATCGTCCCTTTCGCTTTGAGATTGCTTGGATGGAGCACTATAACTTTACTCAGTTTCTGGCTAGGAGCTGGAATGTTGTGAAAGACAATAGAACGAATCTGCATGATCTGACTCCAAATTTAAAAAGATGGAACAAGGTAGTCTTTGGCAACATTTTCAACAGGAAAACTAACTTATTGCATAATATTGCAGAAATTCAGAATCATGTTGATTATCATACCAACTTATCTCTCCAATCTAGAGAAAAGGAGGTTAGGAAGGACCTTGATGCGGTTCTCATACAAGAGGAGATCTTATGGTTTCTGTTAGAATATTAGATATGATATGATTAGATTTGATTAGATATGATTGGATTCTGTCTTATCCGTAAATAGTCTGACTGTATTCTGACTGTATTAGGATTAGGTTTGGATTAGGTTTGGGCCTTACACTTAAGCCCATTAGGATCTCTATATATTGTAACTCCCTGACACAGATCAATACACAACGTATTCTTTTACATTTAACTTGGTATCAGAGCAAAGGAGGAGCGTATGTGCTTTCCTTGCTGACATGACTGACAATCTAAAGTTTGAAGACCGGATAAAAGAGGAACCATCTTTTGCAATTTCGCAAGACTAGGATGCCCGAGACGACTGTGGATGAGCTGTGGAGATTCTGTGAGAGAACAAGTAACTGAAGGACTCGGCACATCAAGGTAGAACAGACCCCGTGACTCACGGCCCACTCCAATCATCTTCCCCGTACCCGGGTCCTGCACAGAAACAGAATGGTTTGAGAATGTGACAATTCAATTAAGAGAATTGATCAATTTACTAACCGATATTAAATTATAAGGGATGTGAGGAATGTAATAGACAGATGTCAAGGTCAATGAGGAGGTTGGACAGATTTGTCCAATCCCATGAACGGGGGCCTTAGTTCCATCAGCAAGAGTAAAACCTAAGCCCACTGCGTAGTAGTCATCTTTTCTTTGCCGTGCGTCCTTCCGGTAAGATATCAAAGGTTGTAAGTCCTCTCCAGGCATCTTTTGCATGTGTCCACAGTCACCGGAGCACCGTTAGCCACCGTCAGCCACTGTTCAGGCTGCCGGAGTACTTTTCCGGCGAGTTTTCAGTCTGGAACGAACGCGAACAGAACCCTCTCCTCCCGGCGACCTGCTCTCTGGAAGTCTGGCCACCATCGGAGTTGTCACGCGCTCTCACGCGCCTCCAGTCTTCTCTGCACGTGGGCTTCACGCGCCACCTTCTGCCGGCGCGTGATCACTATTCCGGCGGCTTTTTCCGGCCGGTCTTGGACAGAGAAGCTCGTCTTCTCCTCCTCTTTCTGGATCTGTGGTTGGTTCTTTGTGGGTCTGACTTTTTGTGCGCACCTCTTCTTGATTGGTGATCAGGTTCGTTTCTCTTTATTCGGTTTGTATCTTTGTGATTTGATACTATGGCAGCAAACCCTCCAATTCATTCGGAGGTCAAGTCTCCATCTCCTCCTTTGAGAAATTCTCCCAATATCATCTCTACCAATATTGGGTCCATTACCTCTTCAAAATTGAAGGGATCTGTTAATTACAAGAACTGGGCCACCTCTGTTCGAGTTTGGTTCTTTGGACAAGGATATGGGAACCATCTCACAACTAAGTCTACTGATGTCCCTAAGGAGGACAAGTCTGATTGGGAAAAGATTGACAACCAACTTCTGAGTATCCTCCGGCAATCCATTGATCCGATTGTCTTGGATATCTTTTATTCATTTCAAACTTGCACTGAAGTGTGGGAGGAAGCAAAAAACCTCTACACTAATGATGTTCAACAGCTCTATTTCATCATCTCTCAGTTTATGGAATTGAGCAAATCATCCGACATTCAGATGGAGACATATATTGGCAAGAGTCGCTCTTTGATGCAGGCATATTTGGATATGCTGCCTTACCCTACTGATGCTACTGCATATCGAAAACAGGTGGAACGTCTCTTTATGGTTGCCACACTTTCTGGCCTTCCCGAAGAATATGATAATGTTCGTGATACTATCTTGACTAGTGGGGAACCTGATCTATCCATGACGTATCAGCGTCTTCTGAATTTGAATAAGAAATCTGCTCCTGCATCGTCTTCTGCTGTTGATTCTACTGCTCTAGTTTCCCGTACTGATTTTCGCGGGCATATTGGAGGTGGACGTGGTCGTGGTAGAGGCCCAGGAGGCCCAGGAGGACGTAGCCCAGGAGGTCGTGGCCCAGGAGGCCCAGGAGGTCCAGTCGGACGTGGTCAGCGACCTCGTTGTCATTACTGTCAGCAACTTGGTCATTATGAGGAACGTTGCTACACCAAGTATCCTCACATGCGACCTTCTTTTGCTGCTAATGTAGCTCAATCGGATACTGCTTCAAATGGTTCAGTATCTCTCTCCTCTGAAGAATATGCAGCATTCCAGGCCCTTCTCAGGAAGTCCTCTCCTCAATCTCAGGCCTCTGCTTCAGAAACTGGTAATCCTGTTGCTTGTGTTTCTCATTCTGCATCACTTGGTCCTTGGATATTTGACTCAGGTGCTACTGATCACCTCTGTGGTAATAAGGAACTCTTTTCTTCCCTTACATATTCTAATAATTTACCCTCTTTTACTCTTGCTGGTGGAACTAAGGCCCCCGTTCATGGGATTGGACAAATCTGTCCAACCTCCTCATTGACCTTGACATCTGTCTATTACATTCCTCACATCCCTTATAATTTAATATCGGTTAGTAAATTGATCAATTCTCTTAATTGTATTGTCACATTCTCAAACCATTCTATTTCTGTGCAGGACCCGGGTACGGGGAAGATGATTGGAGTGGGCCGTGAGTCACGGGGTCTGTTCTACCTTGATGTGCCGAGTCCTTCAGTTTCTTGTTCTCTCACAGAATCTCCACAACTCATCCACAGTCGTCTCGGGCATCCTAGTCTTGCGAAATTGCAAAAGATGGTTCCTCTTTTATCCGGTCTTCAAACTTTAGATTGTCAGTCATGTTAGCAAGGAAAGCACATACGCTCCTCCTTTGCTAATCGAGTCAATAAACGAGCTGATGCTCCTTTTTTAATTATTCATTCAGATGTTTGGGGTCCTAGTCGTAGTGTGTCTATTTTAGGTTTTCGGTATTTTGTCAACTTTATTGATGATTTCTCCCGTTGTACTTGGATTTATTTAATGAAAAACCGTTCTGAGTTGTTTTCTATTTATCAAAAGTTTTCTGCTGAAATTCATACTCAATTTGGTGCTTCTATTCGTATTTTACGTAGTGATAATGCTAAGGAGTATGTTTCTGTTGACTTTTCTCACTTCTTAGCCACACAGGGTACTTTACACCAAACCACTTGTCCTCACACTCCACAACAAAATGGAGTAGCTGAACGTAAGAATAGACATCTCATTGAGATTGCCAGGACTCTTCTTATTCACATGCATATTCCTCTTCACTTCTGGGCTGATGCAGTCCTTGCTTCTTGCTTTCTCATCAACCGCATGCCTTCATCTGTGCTTAATAATGATATTCCTCATAACTTATTGTTTCCAGATGTTCCTCTCTTTCCTCTATCCCCACATGTTTTTGGTTGTACCTGTTTTGTTCATGATCTCACTCCTGGTAAGGATAAGTTAACATCCAAAGCCTTTAAATGCATTTTTCTTGGTTATTCTCGTCTTCAAAAGGGTTATCGCTGTTACTCTCCTGACCTCAAGCGTTACTTAGTTTCCGCGGATGTCACCTTTTTTGATCGACAACCCTTTAATTATATCCCATCTCCATTGTCACAGGTTGATCATGTTCTTCCTGTTCCTTTTCTTGACTTGTCTTTGCCAGATGCAGGTGCTTCTACTCCAGATAAGCCATCACCTATTGCTCCAGTACCTAAGGACCGTCCACTTCTCATTTATCAACGTCGTAAGACAGTACCTCCAGTCGACTCGACCCCTGCTGACTCATTGCCCTCTGCAGTTGATTCTTCCCCTCCGGATCCTTCACCAGAGGCTCTTCCCATTGCTCAAAGAAAAGGTACACGTACTACTCGTAACCCTTATCCTCTTTATACCTTCTTGAGCTATGATCGCGTTTCTCCTCCTCATTTCACCTTTGTTTCTAGTCTTTCTTCTGTTTCTATTCCTAAGACCACAGGTGAAGCACTTTCCCATCCAGGATGGCACCAAGCGATGCTTGATGAGATGACCGCACTTCATACCAATGGCACTTGGGACCTTGTTTCTGCTCCTCCAGAGAAGTCTATAGTTGGTTGTCGCTGGGTGTTTACTGTGAAAGTTGGACCTAATGGCCATGTTGATCGTCTCAAGGCACGCCTAGTTGCCAAGGGTTTTACTCAAATTTTTTGCCTTGATTATAGCGATACATTCTCTCCAGTCGCTAAGATGCCGTCCGTCCGCCTATTTCTTGCCCTTGCTGCTGTTCGTCACTGGCCACTCCTTCAACTTGACATCAAAAATTCCTTTCTTCATGGTGATTTACAAGAAGAAGTTTACATGGAGCAACCACCTGGTTTTGTTGCTCAGGGGGAGTCTGGGAAGGTATGTCGTCTTCGAAAATCCTTATATGGTCTCAAGCAGTCTCCTCGAGCATGGTTCAGTCGCTTCAGTTCTGCTGTACAGGCGTTTGGCCTAATTCGCAGTAAAGTTGACCATTTTGTATTCTATAGGATTACATCTCCTAACAAGTGCATCTATTTGTTAGTCTATGTTGATGACATCATCCTCACCGGAAGTGATCAAGACGGAATCCATCAGTTAAAACAACATTTATTCAGTGCATTTCAAACAAAGGACCTTGGGAAGCTGCGTTACTTCTTGGGAATTGAGGTGGCGCAATCTAGACAGGGCATTTCTATCTGTCAAAGGAAGTATGCCTTGGATATCCTAGAGGAGACTGGTATGTTGGGGTGTAAACCAGTTGATACACCAATGGATCCTAATGTTAAGTTATTACCCAGACAGGGGGAGCCGTTATCTGATCCTGGACGTTATCGAAGGCTGATTGGGAAGCTCAATTATCTTACTGTGACTAGGCCAGATATTTCTTTCGCTGTCAGTACGGCCAGTCAGTTCCTTGATTCCCCTTGTGATTCACATTGGGATGCTGCTGTGAGGATCCTCCGATACATCAAAGGAGCACCAGGAAAAGGTTTGTTGTATTCGGATCAGGGAAATACAGAAATTTGTGGTTACTCATATGCCGATTGGGCAGGATCACCCTCGGACAGACGCTCTACTTCTGGTTATTTTGTCTTCTTCGGAGGAAACTTAATCTCATGGAAAAGCAAGAAACAACCTGTTGTTTCCCGATCTAGTGCAGAAGCTGAGTATCGTGCAATGGCAAATACTACCTGTGAGTTGATCTGGTTAAAGCAGTTGATTCAGGAGCTTCATCTTTGTGAACAGAAACAACCCATGACACTCATCTGTGATAATCAAGCTGCGCTACATATATCCTCTAATCCTGTTTTTCATGAGAGGACCAAACATATAGAGATTGATTGTCACTTCATTCGGGAAAAGATTCAGTCAGGAGAAATCAAGACAGCTTTTGTCAACTCATCTAATCAACTAGCAGATGTTTTCACTAAAGCTCTTAGAGGTCCTCGGGTTGAATACATTTGTAACAAGCTTGGTGCTCATAATATATACGCACCAACTTGAGGGGGAGTGTTAGAATATTAGATATGATATGATTAGATTTGATTAGATATGATTGGATTCTGTCTTATCCGTAAATAGTCTGACTGTATTAGGATTAGGTTTGGATTAGGTTTGGGCCTTACACTTAAGCCCATTAGGGTCTCTATATATTGTAACTCCCTGACACAGATCAATACACAACGTATTCTTTTACATTTAACTGTTTCAAAAAGCCAGGGTGAAATGGATAAATGATGGGGATAGAAACACCAAATTCTATCACATTAAAACAGCTACTCGAAGAAGTTCAAATAGGATCCTTGAGTTAAAAAATTCTGATGGGATTTGGGTGAAGGAAGCTAGACAACTTCATCAATTGGTAACAGATTTCTATAGTAACTTGTTTAGTGAGGAAGTCCTTAATCGTGATTGGGTGAAAACAAAGACTACTTGGCCCCTTCTTCACGATGATCTGCTATCTAATCTGACTCGTAATCTTTCGGATGACGAAATTTCAAAAGCTGTTTTTAGTATCAATGGGTCAAAAGCTCCAGGGAAGTTGGTTTTCCAGCTGCCTTTTTTCATAAGAATTGGAGTCTTATTAAGACTAATGTTATTAAGGATGTTAACATGATGTTTCAGAATCCCAATCTGATTCACCTTGTGAACTCGACTCTTCTGGTCCTCATTCCAAAAGTAAAGAGACCTGAAAGTGCTAAGCAGCTCAGACCAATCTCTTTGTGCAATGTCATTTATAAAATCCTCAGTAAAATTCTGGTTAACAGAATGAAGCCCCTAATGGAAGAGATGGTGTCTCCCTTCCAAGCTAGTTTTGTTCCTAAACGACATATCCAGGACAACATCATCATCACCCAAGAGCTGATCCATTCAATGCGTAGAATGAGAGGAAGAAAATGTTTCATGGAAATTAAAATCGACTTGGAAAAGGCTTATGATATGTTAAATTGGGAGTTTGTTCGTAAAGTTTTGGATGAAATTCAAATCCCACACTGGTTCCCAAATATTATCATGAATTGTATCAACTCTGATAAGGTCTCAGTACTTTGGAATGGAGCCATTGCAGGTGACTTCTTTCCTTCAAGAGGAGTTCGTCAGGGTGATCCTTTATCTCCCTACATTTTTGTTCTAGCCATGGAAAAATTGTCTCATCTCATTCAAGATGCGGTTGACAATAAGAGATGGAAGCCAATCTCCGTGGGATCAAAAGGTCCTAAGATAGCCCATCTGATGTTTGCTGATGATTTGATGCTGTTTGCAGAAGCTTCTCTAGATCAAATCAAAGTTATAGTGGATTGCTTGGAGACTTTTAGTTCAATGTCTGGCCTAAAGGTTAGTATTCCGAAATCTAGTATTTTTTTCTCGAAAAATACAGATGCTCACATTGCAGATGATATCACAAATGTGTGTGGCTTCAAGCAAACTCACAATATAGGGAGATATCTTGGGTCCATGATGAAACATGGTCGAGTAACCAAAGACCATTATGCTGATGTTGTTGCAAGAATTAGGCACAAGTTATCTGGTTGGAGTAACCAGGTCTTATCTTTTGCCGGTCGAATTACTCTTTCCAACTCCGTTATTTCAGCAACTCCTATATTTCGAATGCAACACAGTCTGCTTCCTGTAGCCATTTGTGATGAAATAGAGAAGTTGCAGCGTGCCTTTATTTGGGGTGATAAAAATGGTCAAAGGAGATCTCATTTGGTTGCATGGGATAATATTTGCAAGCCTAAGAGCATGGGTGGCTTAGGGGTGATTAACCTTCGTGTCCAAAATATGGCTTTCTTTCATAAGCTTGCATGGACGATTCTTACTTCGCCCGATTCATTGTGGGTTCGAGTTGTAACAAGTAGATATAAGAGAGGTTTGGATCTTCGGAGGGAAGTAAATCATAAAGCATATGACTCATACTTCTGGAAAAATCTGTGTAGTGTTTGGCCATCTTTTCTTCAAGCAATGCAATGGGAGATTGGAGACGGTAATGATGCATTATTTTGGACAGACAATTGGTTGGGTTTAACTGAGTGTCTTGCCTCTCTGACTACTCGTACTCCAACAGGTTTGGAGTTGAATCTCCCTGTTAGTGCCTTCGTGAACAGCAATACTGGTCAATGGAACTTTCCCTATATTCGTCAATATCTCAATGATCAAGCTGTTGCAAGGATCCAAGCTGCTCTCATTCCTAGCGCATCGGATGGAAATGACCGCATTATTTGGAGAAATCAAAAGGTTGGCTGCTCTTTAGTTAAAATCGCGTATTATAACATGCTTGGTTTCCCTCTCATGCCGTTGAAAAATTCTTGGACTACCATATGGAAATGGCATGGGCCTCAACGTGTTAAATCTTGTATGTGGATCATAATGCATGGCCGCCTTCTTACTAAAGACCGTACATCTAGATGGAGTGGGGAATCTGGTCATTGTAAAATGTGTCCTGGTGAGTTGGAAACAAATCTCCATGTTCTAAGAGATTGTAAGCATGCTAGAAGTGTTTGGAATTCTCTGGTTTCAGCTAATCGGCAAAGCTTATTCTACAGCTTGGATCTTAGAGATTGGGTTGAAAATAATATCTCAAAAGCTTGGAATCAAAGTAATTCAGATGATTGGCGTGATGTCTTTTTTATCTCTTGCTGGTTCATTTGGGGATGAAGGAACAAAAGTGTCCATGATACTAACTTCAAGCATCCAACCCATGGAACGCACATAATTGCTATGTATATAGAGGAAGTTCGTAACTGCATGGGTAGGAAGGCTATGGCTACTACTAGCATTCATCCAACTCGTATGAGTTTATGGAAACCTCCAAGGCTAAATTGGGTGAAGATTAATATTGATGGGGCAGTTGAAAGGAATACTGAGGTGGCTGCTTGTGGTGGGATTATCAGATCTGATGATGGCTCTTGGTTGGGAGGCTTTGAGTATCATATTGGTGCTTGCACTCCTTTAATGGCGGAGCTTTGGGGAACTCTAAAAGGTCTGGAATTGGTTTGGCAACTGGGATTTAAGAAGGTGGAACTAGAAGGAGATGCTTCTGAAGTATTCTCTTTGCTTGCTGATTGCAATGCAGCTTGTCAGCCTCGTATAGTGGCTAAGATACAAGCACTCATCAGTCAGGATTGGGAGGTAACGCTTTCTCATATTCCAAGAGAAGCTAATTCCTGTGCAGATTGGTTAGCCAAGTCTGCTCTTCACAAAGATACTGGATTCTGGAGTCATAGAATTATGTCGTTTCACCTTGCTCAGTTATTTGATCACGATCTTCAGGGAATCTTCTCTTGTAGGGATATAGACCCTAGATAGTTATTTTTTGTTTCTGGTTGTTTGTTTGTTTTTGTTTGGGGCTTCTCCCCTTAATGTTATCAAAAAAATATATATATATATTTCAAATTTCGAATTAAAATAAAATGTTTTTCATTCATATGTGATTTAAATTCTATATCTCTTATAAAAGCGTAATTAATGCTAAACTCTTTTCTTTGGGTCTTTTGATTTTTTGATAAATATAGAAAAAATGTTTTTAAAATGAGGGTTAACAATCCCATGTAGAAAATAGAGGAAATTTAATACAACTATCTCCAACTAAAAGATGTTAAATTCTTTTTCCACCTATATGAACTTCAAATTTTGAAATTTAAAAAAAAAAGGGATATTAATGAACCTGTCTGCTACTAATTAATGCTGAACTATTTTCTTTGGGTTTTTTGGTTTTTTGATAAATATGAAAAAAAACATTAAATGCTTTCTAAAATGAGGGTTAACAATTCGCATGTAAAAAATAGTAGAAATTTAATACAGTTGTCTCCCACTAAAAGGTGTTAAATTCTTTTCCCACTTATATCAACTTCAAATTTTAAATTTAAAAAAGAAGTGGGATATTAATGCATATGTCTGCCACTAACTAATGTTGAACTCTTTTCTTTGGGTCTTTTGGTTTTTCGATAAATATGGAAAAAAGCATTAAATGTTTTTTAAAATGAGAGTTAACAATTTTCATGTAGAAAATAGTGGAAATTTAATACAGTTGTCTTCCACTAAAAGATGTTAAATTCTTTTCCTACCTATATCAACTTCAAATTTCGAAATTTAAAAAAGAAGTGGGATATTAATGCACATGTCTGCCACTAATTAATGTTGAACTCTTTTCTTTGGGTCTTTTGGTTTTTCAATAAGTATGGATAAAAGTATTCAATGTTTTTTAAAATGAAGGTTAACAATTCTCATGTAGAAAATAGTGAAAATTTAATACAGTTGTCTCCTACTAAAAGATGTTAAATTTTTTTCCTACCTATATCAACTTCAAATTTCAAAATTTTTTAAAAAAAAGTGGGATATTAATGCACATGTCTGCGACTAATTAATGTTGAACTCTTTTCTTTGGGTCTTTTGGTTTTTCAATAAGTGTGGATAAAAGTATTCAATGTTTTTTAAAATAAAGGTTAACAATTCTCATGTAGAAAATAGTGGAAATTTAATACAGTTGTCTCCTACTAAAAGATGTTAAATTTTTTCCTACCTATATCAACTTCAAATTTCGAAATTTAAAAAAAAAGTGGGATATTAATGCACATGTCTGCGACTAATTAATGTTGAACTCTTTTTTTTGGGTCTTTTGGGTTTTCAATAAGTGTGGATAAAAGTATTCAATGTTTTTTAAAATAAAGGTTAACAATTCTCATGTAGAAAATAGTGGAAATTTAATACAGTTGTCTCCTACTAAAAGATGTTAAATTCTTTTCCCACTTATATCAACTACAAATTTTGAAATTTAAAAAAGAAGTGGGATATTAATGCACATGTCTGCCACTAATTAATGTTGAACTCTTTTCTTTAGGTCTTTTGGTTTTTCGATAAATATGGAAAAAAGCATTCAATGTTTTTCAAAACGAGGGTTAACAATTCCCATGTAGAAAATAGTGAGAATTTAATACAGTTGTCTCCTACTAAAAGATGTTAAATTTTCTTCTCACCTATACCAACTTCAAATTTCGAATTTTAAAAAAGAAGTGGGATATTAATGCACCTGTCTGCCACTATTTAATACTGAACTCTTTTCGCATTAACTATTTAGTTTAAATATTTTTAAATTTTGAATTAAATAAATTATTTCTCATTCTTCTATTTTAAAATTCTATATCTCGCATAATTATTTTACATTTTCCATCTTATGATTATGAGCATTGGCAACTCTCATTTTTATGAGGATTCCATTCATATTAGCATTAACAATTTCCCATTTTTATTCATTGAATTGGCAACTCATGATTAACATAAGCAATTACACATAGTAAATGACTTATTTCTAATAGGCATATTAATTATTGTTATTTTCATTAATTGTTAAAAGACTCCTCGTAATATAATTACTTTGTGTTTTGAAAATGTCTACAATTACCTTTGAAATTTTCCACGCAATCAGAATTAGAATAAGAATTCCTTGAAATTTTCAACTTAATCAAGTTTACAATAGAAATTCCAAATGATATCCCATATATGATGCATTACTTGGATCCTATTTTTGGATTGCATGTGTTTTATTTAATATGTATTTTTTTTATACTTTTTCTTATTTGAAACTAAACAATGAAATTAATATTTCCAAATTTTAACTTAAATATTATAGAAGTAAAGCTCGAGAAGATGAAAATATAAAGAAACATAAACAATAAACAAACAAAAGTTTTTGGTTATTTGCACAATTTAAAAAGTTATTTTCCTTTATTATGAGATATTTTTGAAATTTCAATAGTTTATTCACATTTAAAGCATATTAATTTTTTGAAAGTTTTACCGAAATAAGTTTTGGATAATATTTAATTTCGCTAGAGAAAAAAAAAAGATATATAAAGGATACATCATAAAAGTCATACATAAAGGAAAATTATAATTTTTTTGGATATAAAAAGGATATTAGTAATTATGTTCGTGGGAGAAAAAAAAAACAAAACAAAATATGTTCTTTTGGTTAGTATGAAGCCACAATTGCATGGTGCATATACAAATAAAAGAAAAAAAAGAAAATAGGAATCCACAAAATTGAAAACCTAAAAGAGGGTAACCCATATCTTCTTCTTCCATTTAATATACTCACAAACCGTTCTTCTTCTTCTTAACCCAAATTTCATTGATGATGATGGTTTCATGGTAGATTGTTTGCTTTCACTGGCCTTGATCTTTTAATTTTCTACCATTATGCATTTTTCGTGTTTTCCTCATTGATAACCCTGAAATATTTTCCTAACCACCCAACTCCAAATTTTTTTATAAAATAAGCATCTCCCTCGCGAATTTTCTTTCGAACCTGCAAAGAACCCTTCGCCGTAGCATGGATCCTTCCACCCTATAAAATGAAAACACGCAGTATATCATAAAAAAAATGACAATGCAGCTGTCAAAAAGAAAAAAATGAAAAAAAAAAGACATTACCCGTTCATCTAACAAAACCATATCCACACTGTCATCAAAATATTTTAGATTAAAACTGGGAACCTTCCAACACCTAACCACACGCACTTTAATTCTCCAGTCTTCCTTCGTAGGATTAAGATCCTTTACAAAGTCGTATTTCGAGTACATTATGTTGAACGATACACTCAGAGGAGGAGAAGAGAAACAGTAAGAAGATACAAATTGCTCCTCGCAGTGACTTAGACCAAAAGGCAATTTGCAGCATCAAATATATCGTTTTTATTCATAACAATTACACATGAAATGAATACAGCCGCCTCCATTGAAATCATTGCTTAATTTTTTAACTTTTCCCACCCATTTCAAGTTTAAAGTTTAAATTTTGAATTGAGAATTGAGAAGCTCATTAATACAGTTGTCTGCCACCAAGTAAATAATAATTTTAGAGATTATCTCAGCCTTTTAGAATTTTTTATTTACGAAAAAAATATATTTCCAAAAGAAGTAACTTTTCAAACTATTCTCTAGTGTGAACAGAAAGCTGAGAATGAAGGAGAAAGCGACACGTCAGCAAACTTTCCAAAGTTTGGTTCTCCTTTCTATATAGTAAGATTTTATATTAACAAATTTTGACATAATTTTTTATGGAAAATGTTATACTTATAACTTATTTTTATTTACAACTTCTTACAACCATATCTTAACTGTTGATTTCCGTCAATCAACGGTTGTCATTTATTATGAATTAATAATTAATTAATAAATTTGATTTGCGAAAATCTTAACTGTTGATTGCCGAAAATCAACGGTTAAGATATGGTTGTAAGAAGTTGTAAACGAAAATAGGTTGTAAGTATAATCTTCCTCAATTTTTATAATTTATTCTTTTAATTCGTCTTTGGTCATGGTGATTTTTTTTTATTCAAGTTTATTTTTTGATACTGACCGCTTATTTTTAAGAAGGAATAGGAATATGAAGTCCAGGACAAGAATGAGAAGTCAAAAGATCACGTGGGTGTGACTCATCTGATAAAATCTAATAATATGCCTTTAGGTGCAAGGAAGAATTGTCATTACTCATTATTTGCTTGTCCTGCAATTCAGGTATCGTTTTTTATTGAACTAAACTATTTAAATTAGAGATGATTTAGTTCAAGAGTTAAATTTTAAATTTTCATGTCACCAAATTTTTTTTAAAATTTTCATGAATTCTAAAAACTTCAATTTAGCTCGTTCATGACATGATTAAATTGTATTAATTACATTAAGTTTTAGATACTCTCATTTTCTTTAAAAGAAAAATACATGCACAAAAGTATGAATAAGAGAGGAAGACACAAAATTATATACGCATTATTAAATTTAAAAAAAAAAAAGGAAATATCTAAAATTTATTGTCGCTTACTAATTAAAGAGGATAAAAAGTTGATAACGAGGAGGTATTTGGGAAGGGGGTAGCATTGAGAAATTATAGTCATGGAAAAAAATAGAAGGTTCTGCGTTTCTAATCGGTGACTGTCAAACCCACAAGTTGCATTAATTAGTATTCATTTCAAAGATTAATATTGCTGATTTGTTTGGTCTTTACTTAGTATCTTAAATTAAATAGGTCTAACTAATACGGGTAGACATAAGAACGCATGGCTGCTTTTGAACAACAAAGATTAAATTAAATTAATTGTTATAATTATACAATTGGCAAACGATATTGTAATGAATCATTGAAAATATAAAACAAAGATTTATGAGGTTTTGATATGAAATGTCAAAATCCAGAAGAGTTGTTAGTATTATTTATATGGGAAAAATGTTTATCCTTTTAAATGACACAACTTATATCCTTTCACTCTCACACATAAATGACACAACTTTACATCTTTTAAAATGACACACACTTTACCTTATTTTTATATATAATTTCCACTTGAAGGTCCACCAAACCAATATACAATACAAGTTTATGCAATGATAACGATATTTGATGTTATTTTATTTCAAAACATGGGGTGTTGACCTCAAATTAAAAATAGCTAAACGTAAACAAAAGGGCAAAAAAAAAGTATACTTTATGACCGTGGACTACCATCGTATGCATATTCTAATAAATAATAATCTAATGCAGTTGCCGTTCAATTTCCTAACATTTCTGAATGAATGTGGCTGGAAAAAATAATAATAAACCATTCAAAACGTGGCTGGAAAAAATGTGATGGCATGTTCCAATTCCAAGAGCGAAGAGAGGCATTATTGAATTGACCGATCTTGATTTTTGACCACCTTGACCCGAAGGGTATGCATCCGTAAACATATTTTATTTTATTTTATTGAAAAAAAAATTATATTTATAACTTATCATTTATTGTAAATTAATAATTAATTAATGAGTTTAATTTACGAAAATCATAACCATTAATTAGTGAAAATTAACGTTGTTAAGATATAATTGTAAGAGATTATAAAAAAAAAATTGTACATATAACTTTTTTTTTTTTTTTTTTGTAGAAAAATATTTTGTAACTCTTTTTCTGAAAATTGATTAATGTCATGATGTAGGATGGCTTTTGGTCTGCCACTTAGAATGACTCCTACTTTTGGTACAAGACCTATTGATAGAGACCAATTAATACGTGAACGTGAAGCCTCTCTTCCCTTTTTTTGGTACAGTTATTTAATATTTAATAAAGGAGACTTTAATCTTTATAAAAATAGGATGAAAAAGAAAGCAAATGATATGAACCCTTTTTGGGATCAGTGGACTATGAACACTAATCGATTCCATAAAATTGATGAGAGTTGGAGATAATAAAATGGATTGATCTATATATTGTTAAAAAGGATTTAATCTTATTATTTTGTATTTGAAAGAATCACTTTAATTTTTTCGAAGAATTTTTTATATTTAAAGATAAAAATAAATAACTTGGAGAGATACATTTTTTTTTTTTTTAAAAAAAAATCTATCCTATCTCCTAAGTCCAAACATAGAGAGGTATATAAATACGAGGTAGGATATTCTTACTATCTATTTTTTTTACTACCACTTCACTACCACTCTAATCACCATTGGATTAGAGAAAAAGTTGAATGAAGAGAGAAAAAAAAATAACTTTTGAATCCAATGATAATTAAAATGATAGTGGAGTGGTAGTAAGAATATCCTACCTCTACAAACAAATATATATATATATATATATATATATATATATATATATATATATATAGTTTGTCGGATGTATATTGACTATATAAAAAATTTGGTGCGTTTGCAAATTTATAACTATATATTCTTAGAAATACATAATTATAATTTTGCAGAGAAAAAAATAATTTTAACATTATAACTATGTATTTTCGAAAATATATATTAATAATTATGAAGAGAGAAAAAAATAAAATAACTTTAATATTATAATTATGTATTCCCGAGAATACATAATTATAAAATTTTGAGCGCACCAAACCTTATATACAGTCACTTTATAAATTATTTTGTTATATATATATATATTTATGAGAAAATTATATTTTAAAAAAATTTATTTACAAACTCTTATAATCAAATTTTAACTTTTATTTTCGTCAATTTGATGGTTATAATTTTTTGAGAATTAATAATTAATTATAATATGATCCAAAAATTGTAATTATCAAATTAACAAAAATTAATAATTAAAATTTGATAGTAAAAGACGAAAAAAAATTATATATAATAATGGGTAATAGTTTTCTTATGTTGTAGAAGATATGTATTGTCTCCTACACACTCATTGGTGTAGGTGGGTCCATTTTTAGGAGAAGATAGAGAAAAAGTAAAGTGAAACCCATTTTGAGTTTGTGTGAGTAGGAGATAGATTATATTTTATGCAACATAAGAGTAATAAATTCCTATAATAATTTCTTTTATATATATATATATATATATATATATATATATATATAGAGGTAAGATCATTTGACACTAGTGTCAAATTTAAAGTTTGACACCTCATCTGAGAGTTGTTAGATCAAAAAAGATCAATGAC
Organism: Gastrolobium bilobum; assembly: GCF_033153095.1. NCBI lineage: Eukaryota > Viridiplantae > Streptophyta > Magnoliopsida > Fabales > Fabaceae > Gastrolobium > Gastrolobium bilobum. The sequence goes on along the minus strand of NW_026899746.1, from coordinate 56,206 downwards.
TCTGATTTGTAAGCATGTGACACCATTGATTTTTTGTGATCTAACGACTCTCAGATGAAGTGTCAAACTTTAAATTTGACACTGGTATCAAAGGATCCTACCTCATATATATATATATATTTCAATGAGAGGACAGTATGGTAAAATAGACATGAGCAGTTGGAAAAGTCCAGAAAAGCAGGTGTGTGTGCATGCATGAATGTCAGTATATGCAGTTAGTCAGCTACAAAATTCACGAAACGCGGCTTCGCTTTTTAGTTTTTACCCCCAAAATGAATAGAGTTTGGTCGACTCCTCGAAATCAAAAGCCATTAAAGAAATAGTTTTTTTTCTTTTTAATAAAAAAAATTGCGTTTAATATAATATTGAGATATTATTACTTTTAGTAAGGATTCAAAACTGAACTAATGCAACCAAAATTAGAAAGAAAAAAAAATAAATTAAAAGATTATATGAACTAATTCTGGACCCACCTCAGTACCATAATTATCTTTCACAGAAGATATCTATGGCTTATCCGAAAAAATAATTATATGAATTGAATTGATTTTCAAATTTAAATTCAAAAATCCATTTAACTTAAATTGAATTGAAATTTTGTTTTTTTATATTTAGAATTAATTTTTTGTATTATTTACATTATTTAAAAAGAGAGAGGTTATACTTACAAGTTACCATCTTTTTTTTTTTTACAATCTCTTACAATCATATCTTAACACCGTTGATTTCCGCAAATCAACAGTTATCATTTATTGTGAATTAATAATTAATTAATGAGTTTAATTTGCGAAATTCATAACCGTTGATTGGTGAAAATCAACGGTATTAAGATATGATTGTAAGATGTTGTAAAAAAAAAAATTATAAGTATAAACTTCCTTATTTAAAAATTTATTATATCTGAAACCAAACTTAATTTTCTTACTAAATTTAGCCTTTCTTACTAAATTTAAACTTATATTGTAAGATTGACAACTAATTAGAACTTTGATGTATTTGTTTGAACTTATGATGAATTAGTTCAGTCCTATATATATAAAATGTATATCGATAATTAATTATTAAAAAATTGAATTAAAAACAAAAAATCCAGACCAATTTAAATTATATCAGATTGAAAGGCATTTACATTTTGAACTAAACCAATTGAATAAGATTGTTAAAAAAAATAATTAGATTAAATTCACTTTGATCCGATTCAGTCCAACAGAACTTCTTTTTTTCATTTTACGTTTAATATATTTTAATATGTTATTGACTTAATAATTTTTTATTAAACACACCAACGAAAATAAAATATTTATTAAAAATTCTTAAATACATGTAAAACAATTAATAAATATTGAAGAGGGCAAGTAATGGAATTCTTGTGGATAAAATCAAAATCCTAAAAAATAACTATTAAATTCAATATAAAGACATCTTAGTAAAACATATATATATATATATATATATATATATATATATATATATATATATATAAAAAACAGAAAATAAAAAATCTCTTATTTTATGTTATTAAATATGTATCACATTAACAACATGGTGTGCTTATATATATGACTCTCTTAGTGAATATGCCATGGAGAAATGTTTTTTTTTTTTGTAAATTGGAGAAATGTTCTTAGATTAAACCCGTAATGTATCCAAAATAAATTAAACACAAGTTAAGACGTTAAAATTGATCTAATAATAAGAGATTTGAATAATTTATATGAGTTGGTAAGTTACAACCTTAATTATAACTACCATTCTATCCAAAATTAAACACACGTTGAAGTTTCAATACGTGTTTCTTCATGGAACCTCATAAAAGCTTTCTTTCTTTGACTGAAGTCTTACCCATTTTATTTTATCTATTTATTTTGTTCTTTCTCTGTAGCTGTACCTGCTTATGGTCCCCATAACGAGAAGAAAAAATGCTAAAACAAAAACACACGCTCTTTATAAGAGAAATATTTTTGGTATATCAGATATACCGAACTGGATATTTTTTTTTTAAATTTAAAAAAAATTGACCACTTCTAAATTTTTTATTTTCCACCATATTCCAAAAAAATTTAAATTAAAAAAAAAATATACCGATACAACATGTACCAAAAGTGGTTTTTTCGTCTTGACAAAACCCAAAACGGGAATTCAATCCTCAAAGCTTTGAACAACTCAAACCAACTCGTGGGTTGGACTTTGGCACTCAAAAAAAAAAAAAAAAAAAAACACAACACCCAAGTAAACTTGGAACCTTATTTTCTTATTGGAAAGTGTGTTGGAAAATTCGTTGTGGAATTCAAAGAATACCCCTTTTCTCTCTTTTTCCATTTTTGACACGTATTTGAATGTTTGCAGTGTCAAATATTTGTCTTCCTCGGATCATATATATCTATATATAAGCAAGGGAAGCCACTGAGACAAACCCATCTTTGTTCTTTCGTATATAGTGCTTGTTCTTGAAGTCAGACTTCTATTCATCCCTGAGAGATATCTTCATAAGATATACAAGAAAGGTAAATATTCATGTTCTTGCTTTTTTAATCACTGGGGTTGCATAGTTTAGGAAAAAAGAACAAAGGGAGAGTGGATTATTAGACTTATATGCATCCTCTTTCATTTATTTGATTTGAAGTTTGCAATTCTCCTCTTTCAGAATAGACTTGAAACAAGAACAACTCTAGATTAAAATAAACTCTACAAAATTGGGGTTTTTTTGAAAATATTATATGTTGGATTTGTGCTCTACTTATAGCTTATCTAACACTAACATATTATCATTTGGGCAGGACTCAAAAAAGAGATTTTTCTTGTTTTTTCAAACAAATTGAAGTTGGAGGGGGATCTGGGACTCTATGGGACTATCACTTTCCTTATTCACATCAGCTTGGAAAGAAATTTTTGAACATTCACTCTTTGGTCTGTCTTTCAACATTAGTTTTGGTTCAAAAGATGGGGCTGTGATTTTGAGAGCAGAAAGCTTCCATAAAAGAGAGTCAGAAACTAGTACTGTATTGTCAAATGGTTCCACAAACAGTTCAAGCAGGTTGGAGGATAACAGACCCCAACAAGTGATTCTTGAAAGAAACCTTTCTTGCCTTGAACATATGAAGATCATGGATTCGGAATCTGTTGCAAGCAGAAGTGAACAAGTGCAGCATAAGCCAGCAGTGCCTGTGCTTTCTCTCCCTGAAGCAGTGGTTTTCTCTTCCCCAAGACCAGTTAGTGAGCTTGATGCTGCAGCAACTAAACTTCAGAAAGTCTACAAGAGTTACCGTACTCGAAGAACCCTTGCAGATTGTGCTGTTGTGGTGGAGGAGCTCTGGTTAGTCTCAATGGAAAAGCAATATTTTTGAGTTGGATATTTAATTGCTTAAACTTCTGTTATATATGTTATTAATTGATGAGTTTTAAATGGATGTAGGTGGAAGGCATTAGACTTTGCTGCTCTTAAAAGGAGTTCTGTTTCATTCTTTGATGTTCAGAAACAAGAAACCGCTGTGTCAAGGTGGGCAAGGGCAAGGACAAGAGCAGCTAAGGTATATTTCGTTGAAATTCAACTTTCTCTAAATTAAAGTAACTTCACTCATTTTCTTATTATGTTATTTTATTTGGGGTATTGTTATTGATAAGTACTGTTTCTCATATAGGTTGGGAAAGGTTTGTCCAAGGATGACAAGGCTCAAAAATTAGCTCTCCAACATTGGCTCGAAGCTGTAAGTTATCCATTATTCCATTAACTCTATTCAACCTTGAAATCATAGTACCCTTTAGTTTATGGTCTAATATAATATTAACAATGTCCATTCCTCCTTGTTTTCTTAAACAGATTGACCCACGTCATCGATATGGACACAATTTGCACTTGTATTATGATATTTGGTTTGAAAGCCAAAGCTGCCAACCATTTTTCTACTGGTAAACTCTTATTCTAAGATATCTAATAGTTTATATCTTCTTGACTGTTAATTATCATGAAGCTGGTAAAAACTATAGAAGCTAAGGATCTTGATGGTTAACTTTGTTCTTTATAATATTCAGGTTGGATGTTGGAGATGGTAAAGAATTAAATCTAGAGAAATGCCCAAGAGCTACCCTACAACGCCAGTGCATTAAATATCTTGGACCAGTAAGTTATCACTGGACAATCCCACATTTTATAATCACAATAAACATATAATACTATCTCATATCAAATCTAATGTTTATCTGTGTTGTTACCATTGCAGAAAGAAAGGGAAGAATATGAAGTAATTGTTGAAAACGGCAAACTTGTCTACAGTCAGGATGGAAGACTTGTGCATACTGATGGAAAGTCCAAATGGATATTTGTTCTTAGCACCACAAGGGCCTTGTATGTGGGGCAGAAGCAAAAGGGCGCATTTCAACACTCTAGCTTTCTAGCTGGGGCTGCAACGACAGCTGCTGGCAGATTAGTGGCTCAGCAGGGTGTACTTGAGGTAAAAACTTAATAGATTGCTTTTTAACATATCATACAAAATAATATTTATCGTACTAAAAATCATTTTGGCAAAAATAATTTTGCTTACACAAAGTGTTACATAAACATTTCAGGCTATTTGGCCATATAGTGGACACTATCACCCAACAGAAGAGAACTTCAAAGAATTTATTAGCTTCCTTGAGGAGCACAATGTAGACCTCTCTAATGTCAAGGTAAATATTTATCTAACTTATATTAATAAACCACTCCTCGTTAAACCTGACTAGCAAGTGTGGGGTGGAAGAGATTCTTGTATGCAGCCTTACCCTTGCATAATTTTGCAAAAAGGCTATTTCCTGCATTCGAACACATGACCTTTCAGTCATGAAGGAACAATTTTACTTATATTAGTAAAAAAAAAAATGGTTCCGGAATAAATTAGCTAATAGTTTGTTTTGCTGGTTTTCTTGCAGAGATGTGCTATAGATGATGATGCTCCTTCAATTGTTGGGACCAATTCATTTATTGACATTAATGAAGCACAACAAATAAAGGGACCTACAACTTCCCAATCAGCTTCCAATAATGTCAACAAGAATGCAACAGTTCATGAAGAGGTTGGGGCCAAGAAGGGTGAAGCCCAAGTATTTGACATGTCCAAGAGGTTATCATGCAAGTGGTCCACTGGGGCAGGACCCCGTATTGGGTGTGTCCGTGACTATCCTGAACACCTTCAATCAAGAGCTTTGGAGCAAGTTAAGTTGTCTCCAAGGCCAGCTTCTGCAAGAGCATGCAGCTATGGTCCAATCCCTTCACCAAGGCCAAGCCCAAAAGTTAGGATTTCTCCTAGGCTTGCATACATGGGGTTACCAAGCCCAAGAACCTCAATTGCTGCTTCAAGTTGAGGCAAGTAAAGTATGGAAAACCACTTAGTGACAAAAAAATGTGTGGCTAATGGTGACATTTCAGCTGAGGACAGTTCTTGTGGCGGCAACAATATAGATTATGAGACTAGAGACACTAACTCAATCCCTCTCTTGTATTTGTTTTGGTTTAACAATTTGTTTATTCTTTTAGGAATTTGGATGCCTTTGGCTTCCGTGAGGCATATTGTAATGCTTCAACCAATTTGCATATCTAGCTTTTTTTGGGAAGGCGATTCAGTTAATTCTTTATTGTAAATAGAGTTCTAAATTTGTAATCAAATGTATCCAAAAAATAATTCTAATCAAACTTGATAATAGCAATTCTTGTCTTTTACTTTTGACTTTTTAATTTTAATTTTCTTTCTCTTTTTTTATTTTCTTGTCTCAATTAGTTATTTAAAAAAAAAATTATAGATTTGATGTTTGTCCTTTTAAAGGACATAGAATTGTGTTATTTTAAGTGAGAAAAAAAAATAACAATAAAAATTATGGGGGAGAAAATGAATGATTTTCTTAATTTAAATTTTAAAATAAAAAACTTTTTATTTTAGTTAAAAATTATATTATGTTATTTTTAGGATTGGTCGAAATCAAGGAAAGGGTGAGTGAAGAAGAGCAGACAACGCTACTTAAATAAAGAATTGTTTTCGTATAATTATGATAATATTTGGCTAGCAATTTATTTAAAAAATTAATCTATAAATCTTTATATAATTGGATGTTGAATTTATTTAAATTAATTTTAATTTATTATTATGAAAAATAATTTTACGCTTATATTCAGTAATTTATTATCATGTTCATATCATTTAATAATTTTAATTATCTTAAGAATTATATGAGATATTAAATTTATTAAATAGATTAGTAATAAATGAATCAATCCAAACAATATATCTAAAGGAAAATTAATATTTTTTAGGTTAAAAATAAAACTTGAGGCTTAAAAGTAATTATTTACCAAAATTTACATACTTTGTTCTTTAAAAAAAAATTGAACTAAAAACAAATCAAATTTTAGTGTAATTCATGACTGATATAAAGTTTCGCTTTTAAGTCTCAAAAAAAAAAAAAAAAATCGCTTGAGTTAGATTTGAAGTTTTGCATTCCAATCAAATTCGAACATCTTGTATTAGACTTATTTTCGCACCCCAATATCATTCTTGTAAATACAAGGTATGTTTTGATGATAACAAAATGATAACAACAAAAAGAGAAGAGCTTTGATCAAGAGAAAAAAGCATCAACCATATGTGGATATTGAAGATGTATGATGTAGCCACACAAGAAGAGTGATGTCATATCAAAGTGGCAAGATCATTGAATCAAGAGCAACAAGGAACAATTAGAAGAGCAACACCAAGATCAAAGACAACTAACCATGGACAACATCTAAGAGAAACTCAATATCATAACCATGGTAAAAAATGATCAAAACCAACAAAGTGTCAAACATTGTCATATTCAACAAGTCAAAGTATCAAGTTCAAGTAAAGATCCAAGACACAAAGACATAAAGTTAAGTCTAAAATCATATTTGAAATATATCTTTAGGACTTAGAATATATGTGAAGGTATATGGTAGATTGCATTGCATGAGTTCAAAAAATTTCTCAAAGTAAACGTGTTTTTCAAATTGCATAATCATAATCTTTATATACTTGAAATAAATTTGAAAAATCCAAGGAAAAGATCCTTGACATGTTTTATAACTTCAAAACATATTTATCAAGTCAAGATCTTTCACAAAAAGTGGTTGGAAGCAAGCTAGAACACATTTGAACCTAAAATTTGTTGCTTAATTTTGCTGCTTCCTTCCATACAATTTTTCGTATCTAAGATGATGAATTTGGATCTTGTGTTCTTCATAAAAGTTGTAGATATTTCTTTCATCTTTCCAACGAGACCAAAATCACATCAATCTGACAAGTATAACTCAAGTTATGCTCAAAATACAAAATAGTGTTCTTGTTGTGAATAAAGTATTCGAATACCCGATGCAATATTCGAATACCTAATGAAGTATTCAAATACCACGCGAAAAGTATTCGAATACTTACTGGGCAGAAAGCCTATAACGGCTATAAATGAAGTATTCGAATACCACACGAAAAGTATTCGAATACTTACTGGGCAGAATGCATAAAACTGCTATAAACGACTAGTTTTCAATGGAAACACTATAAATACATTCTTTATGTCACTAAAACGTAGAGATCACTATTCCTACACATCATAAGGATGATTTGAGAGCTTCTACACTATCATTTGCATATTCTTTCATATCTTTCAAAGATCAAACATATTTGAGCTCATATCTTGAAAATCCATATACCCATAGTGCTTCAAGTTGTATATCCACACTTTGAGAGTGTATATTCATTTCTAAATATTTCACTCCTTGTATTCTTGAGTTGAAAGGGTTGTGAGACCCATTGTTTGAGAGGTAGCCAAATACCTAAGTAAATTTGGAGAGAATTGTAAGATTGCCAAGTACCCGTAAACTTGGAGATTGTAAGGTATCCAAGAACCCAAAGTCTTGGAAGATTGTAAAGGTTTGTCAAGCACCCGTGAAGCTTGACCATCAGTGAAAGAGTTGATCGAGCGGCTTCAGTCTGGACGTAGATCACAAGTGGTGGTGACCGAACCAGGATATATTGTGTTTGCAATTCTCTAAACTCTAAACTCTTTATTTCTAACACTTGAATTTATTCTTTGATATATTGTATGTGCTAGAATAAGTTCTATAATTGTGATATATTATATATTATGGATTGTTTGAATGTATTGATTAGCTTTCCACATATCAAAGTTTGCTTGAAATGATTATTTAGAAACTAGAATGAGACTTTTGCAAAAATCTTGTAATACTCAATTCACCCCTTCTTGAGTATGGAAGCCACATTCCTAACAATTCTAATTTGTCAATCTGGTTTATTAGAAAAATCTTTTTCTCCTAGGCAATCCACTGAAAAGCATTTTCTTTTTTGATACACACAATTTCCAGCAGTATCTTGGGTGATGAAACAAGTCTCCTTGACTCATTTGGTGTTTTTACCTCTTTAATTTTTCAATCTAGTATTTGATTCACGGTATCTATCAATTGGGATCATTGACTGATGCGAGGGAGACCCAGCGGCACTAAGTGCCGCTATTAACTCCCCGCGTCACTCACATTCTTTTATTTTTATTTTATTTTTTTCAATTGAGGGCACTTACAAGATTGTGCCAAGTTACACAATTTCGTTAGTCCTGTTACCGTAAAACTTCAGAAAGCCATAACTTTTGACTCAGGTATCCAAATTAGATGATTTTTTTTATTTCATATAACTTTTCGAGATCTACGCAATGACACCTCATTTGATATATTTTATCTTCCTTTAACATAGTTCAAATTTGCAACACTAGTTTCACTTTTTTACAGATTTGAACTATGTCTGTAAGAAATAAAATATGTTAAATGATGTGTCATTGCGTAGATCTCGAAAAGTTATGCGAAATCAAAAAAAAATCTGATTTGGATACCCAAATCAAAAGTTATGATTTTTGAAGTTTTACGATAACGCGACTAACGAGATTGTGCTACTTGGCACAATCCTGTGAGTGCCCCAGCGGAGGAGCCGCCACTCAATTAAAAAAATATATTAAAAGAATATGAGTGACTCGAGAGTATGGTAGCGACACTCAATGACGCTGGGTCCACCTCGCATCATTAAATAATCTCCAATGATAAATACCGTGAACCAAATACCAAATTGATAAATTAAAATCTCAAAAAACTTCAATTGTTCAAAGAGCCGAGGAAACAAAGAAAGAAAGAAGACATTTTGAATTAATGTTTGACTTGATATAAATTGGAGAAAGAAAATTCAGGAGTGAATAATTCAATCTTATTAAACCTAGTGCAGCTTATCGAAGTATCGGGTCATTAGGTCATTGATTTAATCACTGAGTCATTGGTTCAACCGTATATTAAAATAAATATTTATAAATCTATAATTTATATTTAAAAACTATAAATATACTCAAATACTACCTGTAAAAAATGATATCAATTCCAAAATTTTATTATGAAAAACAATAAATTACACATCATTGTACAACAAAAAATCAATCAAATATAAAATATTTGTGATACTATTGCTTCAGGTTTAATAGATGACATCTCTAATTACAAATTAAATCAAAATTCCTTACATATTGTATGACTAATATAATATTAGTATTATAGGTATATAATTTATATAAGTCAATAAGTAACATAGCACTTAAATATTTAAAAAAAACAAATCATTTATGTGTGAGCGTGAAAAAAAAATGCATCAATTGATTAGTACAAATAAAAAAAAATTATGAACTGGTTTGGGTTATCAATTTTTATAAAAATTGGACGGGTCACGTTAGTTTCATTACAAGCCGGATTCAATATAAAAATTAATCATTTATATAATTAATTTTCCGTAATCTTTTGATTTTTAATTAACTTTTTTAAACTAGTAATCATTTGGTTTGGTACAGTATGAATAGTTTGTCTTAACTAATTTTGGGGAAATAATTCTAATTTTTGTAGGGCCATATGGTACCGTAAAATTATGTCAGCTTTTTTTTTCTGGACTGATATGGTAATCTCTGCCTGCAGAGTGCAGAATGCAGAGCACAGATGAGGAGGTACTGCACCAATATTGTTGCAGAAGAGGGGCACATCCCAAAATCTTATTCCACACAAGGAAGACTTGGGTAATGCCCAAACTACAACCATCACTGTGAAAGTTTATTTATACACTGCAAAATCTCATCATCTGGGATACCCTCTTCTTTTTCCATGTGTTGGGGTGCGTTTTGGGTTATTGATACTTGTGTTGCTTTTTGCCTTTCAAGGTGGCTTCTGCATATGGAATTTATAACTCATTTTGCCTAATGAACAATGATGACACCATCATGCACATTTCATATACCGTGAATAATTAATTTAATTCAAAATTTTAAGATACCAAGTGAGAATTTTTTTAATAATTTATATTATTTTTTAATATATTTTTTCGTAGTTTGAAACGTGAATATTATATAAGTCTAATTTTTTTTTAATTTATCTTATATTTATTTAATTTCATAAGTAGGGACGGTAAAGATTGAACTCATAACATTATGATCATTGATATTTTTATATCATGTAAAGAATTAATTCAATCTAAAACTTTAAGGTATTAAGTAGAGATCTTTTTAATAATTTATATTATTCTATAACATATATTGTTGAATTTATATTGGAAATATTAAATACAAGTAATAATAAAATGTCATATTGATTACACACAGATAAAGTGAGCATTATATAAGGACAAAACCCTTATACATTTATAGCTTAAAGGTTTTGGATTAAGATGTAATATTAATTTATTTATTGTGATTTATTATTTAATTCATTATTTGATGTATTATTTGCATAGAGTTTTGTTTCCCATATTATTCCCAACAATTTATACCATATAAATAAGGAATTAGTGTGTCTCATATTATAAGAGATAATTTTATTTCTTACACACATATAAAAGTATACGAGACTTATATTTTTTCTTCTCTTTTCTCTTCACATTGTCTCGTATGGGCCCCACATAGTTTTATGTATATGTATAAAAGATAAAATTATTTCCTACAACATAAAAAATATTAATCCCATAAAACAAAATCTTATTAGTTTAAATCTTAAAACAGCTCCATATTATTTTGTTTTTGGTAAATGGAAAATTCGTTGAGGAAAGGAATAAATCATAGAGCACAACTTCAAGTTATGAGCTATTGGACAAAATTCAGCTAGAGAAACCACATCATGCTACTTGTCAGTTTTGTAATGACTGATTCCTATTCAACTGAAAGCAGCATATTTAAAAAAATTGATGGATTCCCTTAAATTCATGACTGATCTTGATCTATGGGACGAGTTGGGATGAGAGTGCAGAAATTCTCACACACGCAAGTAAAAGGTGTAGCACCAATAGAGTGAGCCCCTACGTGGGGATAAAAAATATAACTTCTTAGCCAAGTTAACGAAGCATAAAAGTATAAATGCAGAGTTAAGAAAAATAGGAGCATGGTTTACAAGTTACAATAGAATCTCTAAAATCTGATAAGTCCAATCAAAGATAGGCTTTTCTTTGGTTGCTGTCAACATACCCTTCATTTTAGTTCAAGTATCTTATGGAATTTCATCCCTCATAAATGCTAAATTAAACTACAAATGGAGACAGGGTCATTAAGCAAAGTCTCACGAAGACTGGCTTATGTTCTCTTTAGGGGACGTTTGGTTCAGGAAATTTTTTTGGAATAGTAGAGAAATAAGATAGATAGAGAAATGATTGAAAAAATAGATAAAGTGAGATAGGTAGAAAAATGTAAAAAAAAAGTTGTTTGGTGGAGAAAAACTTTACTGGAAAAATTAGGTAACTTTATGAAATCAACAGTGCATTAAAAGCCAGATAACCAATTTTCCGAAAAATCCCACCTTCAAATTGGATTTCTAAACAGTGCGGATATCTATGTTTCTCATAAATCCAGACAGATTGGATAGATGAGTTTTTGGTGAAAAACATTAAAACAAACATGGTGTTTCTAAAAGCCATACTTGAGAAAGATAGATATCCGCTGAAAAGCTAGGAACCAAACATCACCTAATAGATATCTTTACCATAACCCAAAGGTGTAACTCAGTTACTAAGCAGACTATAATTCAAGAGTCGAGCCATTTGAATAAGTTTCATTTAATAAATTTTAACTAATAAATTAATAGAAATCAACCATTAAAATTTGATATCAAATTAAATTTGATATCAATATTAAAGGATCAAGTCATATATATATATATATATATATATATATATATATATATATATTTTTTTTTTTTTTTTTTGACCATTATCTATGATTCAAATTGGATGGTCACGAGGCAGATTCACTGCAAGTCTCTTGGTCCCCATCAAAACAATCTGTAAGAAATTGACGTGACTATGAAATGTTACACTTCATTGTGTCTCTATTGGTCTAATTTGCCAATTAATCTTGGTCCAGTTGCACTTGCCTACTTGGTACCATTTGTTCCAGTTTGGGGCACTTACAATTATGACTAATTGTATGCTGCTTGTCCTCTGCCTTCAATAGGAGCTTATTTTCGATACTTATATCCCTTGCTAAAAATATAAAAAAATATGGGATATAGGTGGATATAAACATAAATATAAGAGTAATATACAAAAGAAATGTTATATTTATAAAAAAAAAAATTGTTTAAAAACTTAATTATGTATTCCCAAAAATAGACTCGATTAGAAATATATAATATAATTTATAAGAATTTATAAATAATTTTTTTTATAAATATAATCTAATCCATATAAAAATGTTATTTTTTATTATATTTAATAAAAAATGTACCTCAATGCAACACGAACACCGAAAATATTTTCTCTCGATGAAATTGACACAGATTCCTATTAAGGGTGAAAAGTAAACTTCAAATTAAACAAAAATAATAATTATTATAATAATGATAATAATATTTCTCATTGAGGAGCTTGAGTTGGTCTGGATAAAGTCAATTCAGAACTGTTAAAAAAAGTATGAAAGAAGAGGCTCAGCAGTCTAGGTAGCCTAAAAATTTTAGGGACATTTCAGCTCAGTGATCAAATATCAACGTAGGGAGGGAGATAGCATGATCAGTTTCCATCCTACTATTTGAAAAAGAATTTTTAGTGGTTTTTCCATTGTTATATCTCCCAATAGGACAAGTGACTCGTCTAGATGTTAAAAAATGCCAACCTGTTTGTCATTTTCCCGAGAAGTAAGAAGCAACATTGCTCAGCCGAAGTAAACAAATAAATAGCAAGTGAGCACAACAGAAAAGGGAGGAGAAAAAAGGAGCTAAGGAATTGCCACTTATTTTTTTTTCCTCTCTTTGATAAAGAAATTTTCAACATATCTTTGGCGGGGTCTCTGGCATATCTTTCTCTGTCTGCTTTTTGTTCTTTTTGTGACATGTTGCTCAAATCTCATTCAACAATAGTGATGTTTGGTCTCTTCAAGTGAGTGATTCACTAGCCCCCAAACTTTGCTTTGCCTTATTGCGTCCCTATGTCTTTTTTCCATCACACAACCGTTTTGTATTAAGTTGGTAATCATTGACATCAATATCCTTTTAGGATTTGTACAACTATGAACAGAACTAGAAGAATGTGCTATTTTGTAATGGCTTCAATTCTACTTTCGAGTTCTGGTTGTGTAATAAGCAAGCCTTTGTCCTCGTTTGGTGCTGCAAATCAACAAGGTGAGTAGTTCCTTTAACACACACATTACCACAAAATAAGTTTTTTTTTTTTTACATCAAAATACTCTTTAACTAGCTTCACTTCACATTCTAAGTCCAAGTAGCAAAAACCCCACTTTCCATTCCCTCTATCGTTTCCTCCTAAGTAAGTATTGTCTTTTTCACCTCTTGGTGGTGACCAACAGCACTGTTCAAACAATCTTCCACAATTGATCAGACAACAAGAATACAAGATGTCCCAAAACCTACATTTGACCCTACACAGGTACATCTTTGTATTGGAAGCTTGTTATTTGATGCATGTACATTTGTGTGGTTAACATGATTGATCTATTTTTCAAGAGAACTGAAAGAATGTTGAAAGCAAAGGCCAATGGATATAGAGAAGAATCAAGGGGACTGAACAGGCTTGGTTCAACACCACCAAGGTGTGAGCACAAATGTGGAGGTTGCGTTCCCTGCAACCCCATTCAAATTCCTACCAACAATGATCTTCTGGGTGTTCAGTATGCTAATTATGAGCCCGAAGGATGGAAATGCAAGTGTGGCACTTCTTACTTCAACCCATAATCCCATAACAAGAAGAGCTTCTACTTGCATGTTTTGTATAAACTTCTAGTTTATATATTTATGATCAATGATGGTGTTTATAACCTTATTGTTATTTATTAGATGATTTTTGAATTTGTAGAAGTCTCAATGACTTTTTTTTATTACGCTCTCCCCACCCCACAATTAACCTCATGGTTAATGCCCAGTCTATTGTTAATTAATTTCTTTGCACTTTTTAATCATAAAATCTTTCAAACAAACAATAAGTACGAAATTAAACCAAATATGAGACCATAAGCTAACGTGATAGTTGGCTAAAGATTTGATTCATATTCCATAAGAGTGTAGGTTTAAATCTGGCCGGCGGATATGAAAATTTTATTGGTGGGTGATATGTATTTTCTTCTGAAAATTTTCAAAGAAGTTGAGAGATCTTTATAATATCCCTAATCTAAGTATTTAAGAAATTGCACGTGATTAAATAATTAATCATGCATTTTTGGGTTGAATTAGGTAAAATATCTAATTAAATGAATTAAGGTCTTTGGGTAAAAATATACCTAGAAAAATATTCCAGATCTTTGGGTAAAATTTGGAAGTGAACGGAGTTAAATAGATAGATAAGTTTATATCCCGTTAAAATAACTTAACATATGTAAGTTGAGAAAGTGTTGCACTTCCTTCATTTTTCTTCTTCTTCGACGGACAAGAGAGCAAGAGAAGAAGAGAGAAAAGCTCAAACCCTAGCTCCATCCTCTCTCAACCAAATTCATCTGTTCCAAAGCAAAAAATTTAGAGAATCCTTTCCTCATTGCAAATCCTAGCTTAGTTTTGAGTGGGAAGCATTGTGGAGTTAGATATCTTCCTCCCAAGAATTCGACCCACTTGATGATTTGAGGAGTTTGATGGCATTTTCTTCCATGGGAACTTAGGATGACACCATTCCTTGGTTGTATGATGTTTTGGGGTAAGTTTTCACTCCTCAAACCTTATTTTCATGGTGATTGCATGAGGTTGAAGACAATGAATAATGTTTTTATGGGTTTTATGAGTTTGAGTAAGATTGAGGCTAAATTCCTTTGAATATGTTGTATGTATGTTAAATTGATGGATTTCACACTCTTGAATAGGGTGTATTGGTGATCGGAAGAAAATACGAAGTTGGGATACTAAGAAATGTTGGTGTTGGTAAGTGAGCTAGAAGAAAGCTTGCAAAAGAGAGGAAACATCAAAAGGTAAACCTTTGGATCTTGGAGGTTAATCCCTCTTGTTGTTCCACCATTGCTTTTATGGATGTAATGGTTAATGAATGGATGATTGAGTGGTAATGCTAGTATTATGGTATGTTTGCATTCATATAATATTGTTGTGTCATTGGAGAAAGGGCCAATGGACAAGCACTAAGGGCTAGGTTGTATGCTTAATGGAAAGGACTAAGATGCAACTGAAGCGTGTGTGATGATTTAATTGTTTAATTCTTTAGTCATTTGAATGCACGAGTATGCTGTAGTTAAATCATTACTGTTATTGCCTCTAGATATATGATATAGTTCACGCCATGTGTATATTAACCCTTCATGCAGGAAGTGAACTCTAGGGTTGGAGAAATTCTCCAAGAACTCTGGGTTTATTGAGTTTATCTCACCTCGTTTGAGGAATGCTATTTCAGGTACTAGCATGGATGATGCAGGACGAGGCAAGAGGCCTGAGTAGATGGCACAGGATAGCTTGTCAATTTTGGGACTGTATATCCATTAGGATTGTTAGATATATATGTCATGTACTTGACCATATGATGTATATTTGGGGGACTTAGTGCATAATCATAGTAGTGGTAACTAACATGTTGTTTGTGAGCAATGGCTTTGATTATGTCTCTTTGTAGCTAAGTTCTTGGGCATATATGTTATTGTGAGGAACATTGATGTAATATGATATTATGTTGTTGTAATTATAGATTGGTGCAAGGATTATATAAGGGATTAAAGATAAATGATGCAATGTAAGAGCCATAATATGTGTTGGATAAATTTGGTCATTCCTAGTCTATTAGGTGTTAAGAGGATGGTAAAAGAGGGAGAAATTTCCTCATGAGTTATATGAAAATAGGGGAGGGTATTTGTAGCCCAGTTTGTGAGCGTTTTAGCGCTGATAAGGGCGTTAAAACGCATTGTGCTGTTTAAATGGAGGAAAAATCTATGCCCTTGGGCGCTAAAAAGCGCAAGTTGAGCGCTAAAACGCGCTGAAGACTTGGAGAAGGCCAAATTTCCTGCCTCTGGGCGTTTTAACGCCTAGATAAGCGCTAAAACGCACTACCCGAAATCAGCAAAAACACAGTTTAGTAAAACTTGCATAACTCGACCTACAGAGCTCTGATTTGAGCGCGGTTTGAACCCACTCAAAGAAAACGAAGAGATCTATAATATAATAAGAGACGAGAACTATAAAAGAAGATAGAATGCATATAATAATAAAAGAGATAAAGATATTTAACAACGCGTGGTCAAATAAAATAAGAATATGATGTTAAGCTTAGTTTCATTTATTCCGCAATGTCATATGGTTATGGTCATGCAATTGGTTATTTTAAATTCGGCTTTGTTCAAAAACAAAATTTATTCGGATTTCTAATTGAACCAATGTGATTATAACTGCGCTTAATATCATAAAGCAATGTTAACAAACCGGTTCTAGAACGGGGTATTACAATCTTCCATGATCCTAGTGGAATATCGATGTGTAACCTCACTTAAACTTTTTTGTACCAAAAAAAATAATAATATGAGACCATAAATGATTTAATTTGGCATGTGAAAGTATGAAACAATAAGTATGGTAAAAACATTTTCAAAAGTAGTATTCTTTAAAAAAATTCAATTCATAGTCTTAGTTTTAAGATATTTTTTTGTCATGGAATAAAATCTTTAATAATCTCACCTAAGTTCGAATTAATAAGACTCGTGCAAAATTTTATCAAATAAACACAATGTTAAATATTAACTGAAAGTATCAGCATCTTTTTTTAATACAGTGTACACAAACAACACATTTCTTTTATTTTCTGTCTACTGACAGTTTTTCCATCGAACTTTACATGCAAGTATAGAATGCTTCTTTCATATCCTTCAATACCCATCCCATATCTAATATTGGATCCGCACACACATGCTAGTACTAAGGCACACATGTATAAATAACTAACTACATTTGTTTCCTTACTTTAATTTGTATGATATTATAATAAGTTTTTTTACACAGATGAAAAATATTTCAATTTATTTATATTCCGGACTCAGTGAGCTTAACTGGTTCTCATATATTATGCCTTTTATCTATTAAAGGTGAATTGGAAATTAAATAGAGGGTCTCATTTCATAGATAGGTTCAGCTGAAACTCTAGTTTTTTTGTTTTTTTTTACTTTCCTTTTGAACATGCACCATTCGCATTGGCCTCAAATCTTTTCTTGCACAATGATTTGCTACCAACTACAGTTATCTCTTTCATAGATACAATTAGTTCTCAAATCCTACATTAATTATATCCACTTGGATCTAACAAAATATATCAATTAAAAATGCATAACTCAGTAAAAGAAATGAAAAATATTGCATTCTAGTTAGTTGGCTATCAATTATAACCATTAGATCAAAAGAAGTATACTTAATGCAATTCAAAAGCAAGTTGGTAGAAAATCATTCAGAACATGCAACTGCAGTTGTCTCTTTCATAACCATTAGATCAAAGGGAGTATACTTGATGCAATTCAAAAGCAAGTTGAAGAGCGCGCTTAGGCGCACTAATAAAGCTAACAAGACCAAATTCTCTGGATGACCACGCTCAAGCGCTATCCAGAGCGCTCAAGCGCACTGGCTCGCAAGAAATTCCTTTTGGAGAGCACGCTCAAGCGGGCTCTGGTAGAGATTTTAATGGTTTCAGCGCACTCAAAACACACTTATTAGCGCTTCAGCGCGCTCTGTGATCCAGATTCCAGGCCCAACTCGCGGAATCACTTAGGGCACGCAGGGAACGACTATAAAAGGGGATTTTTTACATTAGTAAAGGTGCTTTTGATAATTTTGATTGAAGAATCCTTCTTCGGCGAGAGAGAAGCACGTCTTTCATACTTTAGATCATTGGGTGGGAGTGGGTGGAATTCACGAATGCACTGGAAACTCTGAAAACTCAACAAGCCATCACACCAATGGAGTTTAGGGATTCTTTATTGTTTTTGTGTTTTTGAATTCGCTATGATAGGCTAGATTCTTATGTAGTTAGGAAAAGATGAAACCCAATTGAATTTATATGTTTATGAATTAAATTGTCTCTGAATTAAATTGTCTCTGAAATTCTTCCTTTCTATAATTGAATGAATTTGTTTATTTTTAATGCTTTTTATGGGTTTGCTCCTCATAGACTGATTTATGTTGGTGCATGAACCCTGATTTAACAAATTTATCATAATTCTCGTGATCTAGGGATAATAGACATAGGGTAATTGTGCAATCTTATGATTCCTGATCTTAATGCATATTTTCTTGAGGAATAACCGAGGAACTAGAGTTCTTTCAAAATTGCATAGAATTAGGGTAAAAAGGGATTGAGCTCTAATAAATTTAGAAAGAATTAATTGGCAATATATTAAGGACGAGTTCTTGACTTTTTAATTCATAACATATAGAGGAGATTTGGGGAAGTTGAAACCTTGACTACGCTTTTCTCAGTTGTCAAAAACCAACTTTCTCTTAAATTCTTGTTTTAATTATGCAATTTTATGATCTTGCTTGTTCTTAATTTCAATTCTACCTTTCTTCGTAATTGTTTGTTCAAATAAATTGTGAGTAGTGAACTAGTGCTTGAACACCAATCATTGTGGATATGATCTCGTATTCAAAGTACACTTTTATTATTTCCACGACTGGTATACTTGTCGGCATCACAACACAACCTATGGTGGATTGAACCAAATGCAAAATGGGTCTTTTGCAAATCGCTTCTATGTCCAGTCTTGCATCCCATCACAATATACAAAATATTGCAAAATGCATTCCTTTTAATATGCATTACATCAAGGTTGTGTCTTTACAATTGATCTTTTCTATAACACCTCGTAGATTCGAAACACATAATTATAGTTAAAATAAGGTTTAAAGGGTAGGATTAGTGAAAATCTTGAGTTCTGGGTCAAAATACGTAAAGAGGGTAAAATTGTAATTTAACAAATACATAACCCTAAACAGTGAAATGATAGTATAAGGTTTCAAATGAAAAAAATAACTCTGGAAATGGATTCAGAACGAGAAATTATGTGGTTAGGCATATAAGGTTTCACCGAATGACCAAAAAACTCCGGATTCATCTGTTCAAGGGCAATTAAAGGACTTTGGTGAATGTTAAATTTTTGATTTTATAAATAGTTTATGAATTAAGTGGAGATTAGTGGTTTAAGTGAGAGATTTGAAATAATTTGAATTGAGTGAGGAGTCAAGTGAGACCCACCCTCTTAAATGACATAAGCAACCCAACCATCAGCCACTATCCATCCTCCCCCTTCATTATCTCTAAAAAAACAGACCCACCCTCTTGGAAAGGGGTTTGATGATTTCTCTATCAAATCTTCACCAAAACTACATTTATCCTACATGAAACTTCAAGTAAATGACCCAACAAACCTAACCCACACCTCTATTGCTCTTGAAAACCACTAGATTTTGAGAAAATTCCTACCCATCCCTGCAAAATTTTGATGAATTTGGTGTTCATAATACCCTTTGTACCTAACTAGTATAGAGAATGTCTCATTCATTCATCCTTAATTAGTACTTTAAATAGAAGTTTGAACTTGTGAACCAAAGAATAAAGGAAGACAAATGATAGAAAATTCAAAGATAATTATACATTAGGTGGAGTCAAGTACATCATTAGAAATAACTTGAGTCATATTGCTCATAAGTCATCTAGACTATATAGAAACTTTCTTTTTCTTTTGTTTATTTTACAATGAGTAGGGTGTTGATTAAATCTTATTTACTCCACGTTGTACAAGTAATTTTCCACCCTGGCTAGGTAGAATATAGCAACCACATCTCTGACATCAAGTTGTATATGAAAATTCGTATGATCCTCATAAAAAGTCATTATTACAGTCCAATCATCTCTTATAACATGTATGTTAGACATGATTTTTTTTGGAAAGGTTAGCATACAAATACACATAATCCTGAGATAAATCTCAGTATTATTGAGGTTTTAAACAATAACCAATCCAAATGCTATAACGAAAAATACCATTCTTATTAAAATATTTAAAATAAGAAGAGGAAGGTTATACTTACACCCTTTTTTTTACAACCTCTTACAACCATATCTTAACATTGTTGGTTTCAGTTGATGTCATTATACAATAAATGATAACCGTTGATTATACTAACGTTTTCAATTTGAACGTGTTTTTTTAATTATTAGATTATATTATATTATATTATTTTTTTATTAAAAATTTAAGGATATTTCACCTTCGCATAAACAAATTCAATTTGTGACACGAAGAATATATTTTAGAGATTATAATTAAGTGTGAATTGTATTCAGGTTATGATTAATTAATCGTTTCTTCTCATAATAAGGAGAAAATTAGGGAGATCATAATGTTTTATCAAGTTTATCTCATGTCATTCTCAATTTTATCTATTTATTGTTATTTAAATATTTATTGCAATCCCTATATATTCATTTCAAAGAAGATATACTTATAACCTAAAAGTTTTACAACCTCTTACCACCAAATCTTAATCATTGATTTTCGTCAATCTAACGATTATAGTTTATTAGGTCATACTTATTAATTATTAATAAATTATAACCATTAGATTGACAAAAATCAACAGTTAAATTTTAGTAGTAAGAGGTTGTAAAACGTTTAGGTTGTAAGTATATCCCTCCTCGTTCATTACTAACCCAGGATTTTATTCCTTTCTTGCAAGATTCCATCTAAGTTTGTTTTATTCCCTTCTCTTCTTGTGCAAAAAAAAAGAAGAAATTTTTTTGTTCCTAAGAATCGTGAATTCCTAGAAATATGTTGAGAAAGTGAATCTATCAGTAATGTTACCAACAAGCTCTTTAGTAGGCCAAAATATTATCATGAATGTTGCTCAAGTTTCCTGATTATATCACTACTAGAAAATTCACAATCAGTGAGGCAAAATTTCCGTCACAAAACAGCAAAATTCCCTCGCAAAAATGATCTGCGACAAAATTTGCGAGGGAACACGGTGCATCGCTAAAACCCTCCTCGCAAAGATATTTGCGACAGAAATTTGTCATATGAAAATTCCCTCGCAAATTTCTACGGAAACGTTACCTTGCAAAAAAGTAAATTTCCCTCGCGAACAACAAACCTGTCTACAATATATTTCCTTCGTAGATTGCGACAAAAATTACGGGTATAATTTCCTTTGCAAATTAGTGACTGATAAAATATGTGACTATCATCGCAAAATCTGCAACGAAATAAAAATTAAGTCCGTCGCAAAATTTGCGAGGGAATATGTTAAATTTCCATCGCTGAATTTGCGACGGACTGTATTAAATTTTCGTTGCAAAACTTGCAAGGAAATATTTTTATTTTTCCCTCGCAATAAGCTATGAATTTTTCCAGGAAATTTTGAAATTTTCCGCCAGAGATTCTGGAATTAAATAAATTTAGAAAATGTATTAAACTTTTGTTAATTTTCCTGTAAACAATAAAGATTCCAAATGAACATAAATACATAAATTGAGCAACAAAAATCCAAAAAAATACTGGATAAACAATTAAATTATAATCAAACGGTATATCAACAAAAGTGAACAACAACAATTCTAAAAAATACAACTACAAGTTCTAAACAAAATAAAACATACAAAAAATATCTGATATGTCTCTAAAGTCCTAAACAAAGTAAAACATACAAACAACAACTAGTATGCCTCTAAAGTCCTAGCAAAGTCATCATCATCATCAGGGTCATCATCCGGCGTCGGTCACTTCGTCTTGTTGCAGTTGGCTTCCTTGTCCTGCATTAGAAGTCGCAGTTGTTCCTGCATTTGTTTCATAATGTCAGCTTGCTGCTTCATAAAGTCTGCTTGCTGAGTTAGCTGCTCTGTCACAACATGCAATTACTCCTGAATCTGGGAGTGGGACACCTTCATCCTTTTAAGCTCATCTGCAAATACATTATTATAAAATAGGAAGTTAAATGTTTAAAATAAAATATTAATAGAATAGAGATTGAAAACATAACATAATTAACTATGCATTGAGTTTACCTGCAGAAAAACTATCAACCTGAGGAGAGGGCCGCTTACTAGGCTTCAGCCAGCTATAATATGAGATTGCACCAACTAAGTAGGCGTATTCTCCTCTATAATATGAGATTTTCTTTCTATATATCACGATATTTATTTTTTGAATCAACACTGAAGAGATATGCAGAAGGTACTTAAAAACCAAATCAACACTGAAGCAAGGAAGGTACTTAAAAAACACAAACAAAAATTTTAGATATACAGAAGAAGTGAAAATGGTACCTTAACAGAAATGGTGGCTCACAGGCTGTTCAAATGAAAGAGACGAAGTCCAAGGGAGACAAAGTGCTTCAATGCTTTCTTCACCCAAATAAAAGTGAGATAAAGTGAGAAAGAGATAAAGTGGGATATGAGGAGTCGAAGGGGTAAAAAGCCATAAACCAAGACGTGGGCTGGGATCCCAATTGGCGGAATTCAATAAAATTTTGAGAGAGATAATTAAAATTTTGGAAAAATTGGTGGGCTTTAATAAAATTGGGTTGTGACATTAGTTCCAACCCTTCCTTTAGTCAAATTGGTAAAGAGTGTAGCAACATAGTGGGAGCACCATGGAGGGTAAGGTTTCGAATCTTGCCTCCATGTATTTTTACAATTTAATAATTATTTGTTCTTCTTCAAAATATTGTATAAATATTTCTAATGTATAATCTTAATTATATATATCTTTAATGTATAATAATAATTGAAATTTTATTTAATTAAAATATTAAGTATAATTTATTTTATTTACAATATTTATTAACATATCTTTATCTATAATATATATTAAAATTTATAAATTTTTAATTTAAAACTTTCACTAGAAGCTTTTGAATTCTACCTCCATGTATTTTTACAATTTAATAATTAATTTTTTTCAAAATATTGTATAAACTTTTTTAATGTATAATCTTAATTATATATATCTTTAATGTATAATAATAATTAAAATTTTAATTAATTAAAATTTTAATTAATTAAAATATAGGTATAATTTATTTCATTTACAATATTTATTAACATATTTTTTATCTGTAATATATATTAAAATTTAGGGGAAGGATATTAGAACAACCAATTAGTGTTACTACCAATCAATTTCACCGTTAGATCGATTATGTTAATCCAACGGTTATATTTATTTTCATCTATGTATGGTTATGATTCCTCGTATTTACATTAAATATGAGGAATCATAATCATACAAAGGTAAAAATAAATATAAAAGCCACCGTTAGATATGAATAATAATGAGTCAAGAATATGTCAAAAAATCCTAGTACGATCAGATGGTAGATGAAGGAGATATCGAAGAACAATTTGATTGTTTTTTCTTATCTTAAATTAGCGTATTTTCCAAAATGGTTATCTTCCTCTTTTCTTTACTTGTGACTGATTTCCATACTCTTTTATCATCAAAATGCTACTTACACACATTCAAAGTTAGGGACCTCAAGACTAATTTATTTTTCAAGGGACTAAAGTGGAGACCATATTTTTTGTTAGGGACGCAAAAGGTACTTTACTCATATATATATATATATATATATATATATATATATATATATATATATATATATATATATAGTGTCACTTTTCATTCGTTTGTGCAGTGATGACAATAAGGGTGGATGAAGCGTGTTTGTTTTAGACATTTTCCTCTGCATGTCACTCACATCATACAATTGCACATGCTAAATTATGTTCTTTACCAAACTCCATAAGCTATAAACAATTGAAGAATATGGAGACTGACTAATTAAATACAAGATAGGAAGACACTAACTAATATGTATTCCAACTACCAAAATTAACAACTCCAAAATCATAACGGTCAGATTAAGTAAGTACAAGATAGGAGTATACTAACTAATATTGAGGACAATCAAATGGTTGAGCAAAAGGATATTCCCCTTGGAATCTTACTGCCCAAAATAGAGTAGGAATATTGTCATCCTCTGTTTCAGTTGCACGAATCCTTAGAGCTCCAATCGACAAACTGACCGTTAGATATAAAGTATAATGAGTGCAACCCTTACTTAAAGTATTTTAGCACGATCCAACGGTGGACTTAAGAAAAAAAACATTCTCTTAAGATCGCTGCCTAAAACAAAATCCTACACACAAACCACTTCGGTTTGGAATTTCTCGTAATGCTACAGGCCTCCAACCAGAAATGCCACCGTTGGATATGAATAATGATGAGTCAGGAATATGTCAAAAAAATCTCAGATCGATCGGATGGTAGATGAAGGAGATATCGAATAATGGTCAAAGATTGCTCCTTACTCAAATCTCCTGTGAATTTTCTAAAATGGTTATGTCTTTGTTTTCTTCTATAGTGATTGATTTCCACACTCTCTTGTGTTCAAAATGCTATCCACACATGTCCAAAATGACTATTGAACGTCTTGAACTCGGAATCTAGTTTTCTTTATTGAGCTAGACTTGACTTTTAATTAAGTGGTCAAAGCCCAACTATAAAGACGAGTGCCCTTTTTGTGGCGCTGGAAGCATGTGTCACTTTCCATTAATTTGTACAGTGATGACGAAGAGGGTGGATAGAACATGTCTCTTTCAAACATTTTTATCTGCTTCTCACTTTTCATTATTTTGTACACACACCTTAAATTTTAAGAGAGTTTTATCTTTCCTAAAATTAGCTGAATAGGCACTACTGTCACTACACGTACTCAATGTCTGCCACAAAGGATGCAACAACACATTTAATATTTTCTTATACCATTTTCTCATACGCATACACGCACTCAATCTCTTCTATATAATCTTCTCCTACCTGAAATGTCACCTTCCCAATTTATGCCCTTGTTTTCATTAAATTTGATTTATGTGTTATTTTTGAAATTGCGAGGGACTATAGGAAAATTATGAAATTTTAGTTGCAACTTTTTGGTCCTAAATTTTGCAAGGAAACTTTTGTCGCCAATATTTTTCGTCGCTAGATTCCATCACAAACTTATGAAGTTTGCAAGGGATTTCGTTTTCCTCACAAATTGCAATGGAATTGCGACCAGCCTGCTGCGGATTCTGCGACTATGTTATAGTGATGGACGTTTCGCTTATTTCCCGTTGCAATTGTCTTTCCCTCGCAAATTTCGTCGCAGTTTGCAAGGGAATTTTTCCCTCGCTATTCGCGACTTTTCCATTAGTATGTTTGGTTGATTGTCAATAATTCCTGGGAATATGAGCTGATTTTACAAAACTAACTTTTAATTAATTTTTTTTAAAAATTCTAATATGCCACAAAAGGGTCAAAACGCGGCATCAGAGTCACTAGAGCGAAGCGACGTGAAGCAAAGACGAACCAAGAAAAAGACATTAAGAAAGGGAAGAGAGGAACCCACGATTTGATGAAACAGAGTAAACTAGAGCTTTAACAAGAGAGAATATTTTAATCATAAAAATATTAAAACAGGATTATTTATGTCTTATAAAATTATGTAAACATTGTCCTCCAGGTGGGAATCCAAAAATACCACCCAACTGGTAGTATTATTTCATACTATTCTTATTCACAATTTTAATTCTTAGGAATCTCATTTTCCCATGAAAATTTTAAGAATCTTTGTAACAAACATGGGTACCTAAAATTTTCAATTTAAATTTTTTGAGAATCTAAAATTTATCACTTTACCAAACGGCCCCTATAGAAATCATCATTATTACATATGAATATTTTCTTCAATGCTCGTCGAATTAATACTTTACTCTTTATGTAGCAATCAAGATTTATTATTATCTATTTATCCTAGTTGTTTGCTATTATGTTATAGGGTAAGAGTTATGTTGTAGGAAAAATAAAGTTGTCATGTTATAGAGATTCGTATTCCGTGCCTTAGGTTTTTTTTTTTTGCTTCAAAAAATATGGGGTCCACAAAATATTATGTGCGTAGAAAACTCTCTCTTTTTCCTATTGCATTATGGATGCAATCCCCTATATTATATTATCTTTATCTTAGTTGTTTAAATTATCTTATTAGGAGTTATCTCATGAATGTTATTAGTTTGCTATGCTTTCACTTTTATTAATTAAATAATTAATGTACCTGAAAGCATTATTTATGCGACATGTTACAAATGTAACTTTTTCTCTTAGCTATGAGTTCCTAAGCTACTAAAGAAAGCGTCTAGCTTGAGAATTAACTAAAAACTGAATTTGTTAAAAATAAAAACTAATAACTAAGTGCATATTTGGAGTTTGTTTAAAAAGAAATTTGGTGAGCGAGTTTGTTTAATTTTTAAGAATGAATATTTTATTTCAAATGTTTTGTCAATAAAATTTTGATTATGAACCATTTTAAAGCTTAAATACATAAGAAAGTATTGTAAATTACATAATGTAAATATTTAAATTAAATGTAAATCAAATTTGTAAATAATGATGTAGAATTCTAAAAGTAAATGCAATAATGTAAAAGAGACAAATACATATGAATTATTTGATTGAGTGAGTTGTTGTTTTCAATTGGATGTATAATGAATATTTATTGAGTGTAAATTAGTGGTTCCCCACTGAGATTATTTACCACATTCCTTAATCTTTCTCTCCAAGATTACATAGGTGTAAGACCACGATAAACAATTAAAAATATAAAAAAGAAAAAAAGAAAAGAAAAGCAAAGAAAAAAAAAATCACGATCAACAATTAAAATGTTTTCTTGAAAGCACTACATAAGTTGCTGAATATTTGGTTGAATAATTGGGGAACATTGACCAAAATGAAACGGTTGGGATTAAAAAATATCTGCCACATTCTAATCAAATTTTGTCAAAATATCACGTCACATTCTTGCTACGCCATTCAGCGAGAATGGACTGGATATGTGGCAGTGTCTGCATGGACAGTCATTCTCGCTCAACAGCCAAACGAAAATGGCTTGGTGCTGACACGTGGTAAAAGTACAGGCATTCCCCCAACGAGATTAGCCACCTAAACATCTTTTGCAGAGAATGTATGTACTTTTGCCACGTGTCAGCACCCTATCATTCTCGCTGGACTGCCTGTAACACCCTGTAGTACTCCGGTTGTTAACATACATGATATTTGGCATACACATCGAAAGACTTTATTTTAAAAGAATAATAAAATCTTTTACAAAAATAC
Source organism: Gastrolobium bilobum (assembly GCF_033153095.1). Taxonomy (NCBI): domain Eukaryota; kingdom Viridiplantae; phylum Streptophyta; class Magnoliopsida; order Fabales; family Fabaceae; genus Gastrolobium; species Gastrolobium bilobum. Next base: position 28,534 of record NW_026899746.1, on the reverse strand, counting down.
GAGTAAACTTTTTCCAAAATCTTTTATGAAAACATTTCTAAAAACGTTCATGTGAGATACTTTGAAAGCGTAAATCTAAACATACATCTACTAATTAATCTCATGAGTCAGTATTACTGACCATTGACCATCAAGAAATGACATCAAGAAATGACATCAAGTGTCATTCCCAAATTAACTGAATGCATACATCAAGTCTATATTAATTCTAAAACATAACATCAGTAAATCATCCATGGCTCTTAGGATATAATCATGAGCTTAAACAAATCCATAACATAATCTCAATACAATAATTAAGCATGTTAACAAATCTACATGTCGTCATAAGTCTAAACATAATATAAAATATCAGTTGCATCATCAACTACTCCAATGAGGGGGCCTTGCCCCTAGAAGCATCACCACTGCTCTGGGTACCTGAAATGATGTCCCCAAACGGGGTGAGATAACAACAACTCAGTAAGCTCAAGGTTCATAGAGGATCCTCTAACCCATGAGCTCACTTCCTACATGACAAGTCAGATATAAAGCATATACAACATAAACATAGCATCATCATATCATCATTGTGTAACCCCAGGGTCAACGCCATAGATGGTTACACATGTGTGACTTCCAGGGTCAAGCCATAGACAGTCAACACAACCTAAGTATAAAATAACTCCCATAGTCAAGTCATAGGCAGCCTACATACCATGATCACTGGCTAGGATTCTCATAACATATATCATCAGTGCATCATCATAACATTAAGATCATATAACATTTATATGAATGTGAATGAATGCACATATACATCATACCATATACTTTCATACAATACAACCATAATGTCCACCATCATGGTGGGGCCACAAGAGAAAGGAGTCAACTAGAACTAAGAGCTTACCTCACTGAGCTTATCAACAGCCCAGCTCCAACAGTCAATACGTATGCTCCCGAACACTCTCAAGTGCCAAGTTCTCTAGGCAAACCTAGAGCAGGAATCATTTACATTATTAATACCCAATAACTTAATGATTCCACACTACATTTTTACATGCCAATAATATGTCCATCACAAGTCTAGACCAATTATTACTTATTATTTATTTTAGTGCATTATTATAAGCCACTACATTCTTTAATCACTTACATAACTTAGAATCCTCTTCTAGGCTCACCAAGGTAAATTATATTATTTTTAACTCATCCAAGCCATATAATTACTTATTATAAGTTACAAAAGGGTTCCCATAAGCCCAATTAGCCTACATATCACTTTTACGGTTTTTCCATAACTGTACATGCTTCTGTTTTCTAGTCACTGTGCGCAACTAACTTGTTATAAAATTCTCATCTTTTAGTATGTTAATATAGACTCAAATACCTTTCCAACAAGATATCACATGCCTCATTTGGAGTTTTCTAGCTCCGGTTATCATCTTTTGAAGTTGGACAAACAAAGTTGTTTGCCAACTCCGAACAGAGCCCTAAACATCCTTTACCATTTCAGCGATTCTGGAAAATTTACTAAACCAATTTCTCTAAAAATCTTATGTAGACAACTAGAAACTTTTATATTTAATTTGACATATTATGAGTCTAATTTTAGTAATAATTGAGGGAGAAAAAATTCGTAGAAGTTGCAGCCATGTACAGCCCCTGCACATGGCCTCCTAGGGCAGTCCTCACTCAAACAAATATACAGAATGCTATACATCTTCAATTGCTACCAAATTTTGGAACCATATAGCTAACATCTCAATATTCAAAATGGTATAAGGAACATCCCTATATGACCTCTGTGGAGGGAGATATGCTCTCCCTAAGTTAGCCTAAAATCTGGTTATTTAGTCTTAAATGTGTTTACTTAACAAACCTTACTTACTTTTGATTATAAATCCTAATTCACTTTAATTCTTGGATTTTTCTATTATTAAGTCACGTAATGAAATCTCCTTAGTCCCATTATGTCATGATACTTAAATTTTACTAATTACTTAATTAGTGTACCTAAACCCTACTTTAGTCCAATTTTGGAGTTAAATCCTTAATTAGTGTATTATGAAAAGTCCACTTCACTTAACCCCTAAATTAATGTCCTAATTAGGTCTTAATATTAATTTTAACATAGTGACCCTATCTTAAGCATACATGGCCGAATTATTAGTGGGCTAATTAGGGTTTTTAAGCTTATTTCTTAATCCTTTCTTTAGTTAATTAATCCCTACCCTTAATTAATCCCCTAATTCATCATCTCCTTAATGTTAACACAACTAAACCCTTATATACTTTACGGGGCAGATTTGATGAGCTATTTTAATTAGAGTTTTTAACCATCCTTAATCAAGATCAGTGAGTTTTACTTAGAGTTAACCCACCTAGTTAATCTTTCTCATCATTTTTCCACACTTAACAACTTTATCACATATTTTTGTCACCAAACCCTAACCATCCTTGACTTGGCCGAATCATACATAGTCCATATTAGGGTTCATAGTCATCTTTTTACATAAACATCACTCAAAGGTCCAAAGGTGGCACCTTTAGTCATCCAATCCATCACTCAATGGTTCAAAACACACCCACCCTTAAAGATAATCATCAAACCATGACATACAAATTTTTTAAAACAATTTTCCCTCAAGAACACAATAAAACCGAGGCATACACAAGCTATTCTGCTGACTGTTACTACGTCAGCAGTCAAAACTAACAGATGAAAATTCACCTGTGTAGAATACCCTCAATATGGATATCAAAATTCTTAGAATTTCATCCTCATTCCATTTATGACCATAAGGTCCTCATTATAACCCTCTAATTTAAAAGTAATATAATTAGGATTATTATACTGCCCAACGAGAGTGACTGCTCATGTAACTGCTGCCACGTGTCCAGTCCCTTCTCGCTGGATGGCGTAGCGAGAACGTGACGTCGTATTTTGCCAAAATTTGATTAGAACATGACATACAGATAAATACTATTCATAAGAGTGGTATATTAGTTAATGTCCCAATAATTGATCTAGAAGGTGACTACTTCAACCTTATCCCTACTTTCAAGGAAGATGACTGCCATGTAGATTCTACGAGCCTCAATGTCATCGTCTTAGTCAAACCCTTGAATTTATCTCGATTCTGAGTTGATTGCAAACTAAATAGTTGTCCCATGAGCCTCAGGTTCTAATGTCTTCCTATTTTGTGGGAAATGCTTATCATGCATAATACATACAACCATGTATCCAAAAAAATAAATAAATAATACATACAACCAATTATAATGGATGTATAATATATATCTTGAACTATTCAATCCCATGATGTTTTCTAAAGGGGAGAATCAAGGCTAATTATATATATATATAGCACACCTCTACCTAACATGTTGAGAAATGGTAAAAACAAAGATGAAAGAGGGAGAATGCACTAAAAAGGTAAAAATGATGTTTGTTGAACCTAGAATTCTCACACTTTTGTCATTCAAACCATTCATGGATTAAGGGGGAGCTTTGATAGTTGCTTTGATATTATTGTTTTGGTGCTACATAACAAGTGTTCTTTATTAACATGCTCAATGGAATTTTATTGCTCACAAGTTCGCGTGCTTATCTTGGTTTATGCTTTTTGATGTTGCCAAAAGGGGGAGGAAAATATCAAAACTGAGAAAATTATATTCTTCCACCATATACATATATGTTGGTTTGTAATGCTTCACTTTCATAATTGAGGGGGAGTATGATATACATTCTTTGAGAATATTTGTTATACTAACCCCTTCTCAATTTTAAGTTTGTCGTCATAAAAAAGGAGGAGATCGTAGATACAAGGTATATTTTTGATGATAACAAAGTGCCAAAAACAAAAAGAGAAGAGCATTGATCAAGAGCAAAAAACATAAACCATATGTGGATATTGAAGGCGTATGATGTAGCCACACAAGAATAGTAATGTCATATCAAAATCGCAAGATCATTGAACCAAGAGCAACAAGGAATAATTAGAAGAGAAACATCAAGATCAAAGACAACAAACCATGGACAACATCTAAGAGAAGCTCAATATCATAACCATGATGAAAAATGATCAAAACCAACAAGTGTCAAGCATTGTCATATCCAACAAGCCAAAACATCAAGCTTAAGTAAATATCCAAGACACAAGACATGAAGCTAAGTCTAAAATCATATTTAGAATATATCTTTTGGACTTAGAATATATGTGAGGGTATATGGTAGATTGCATTGCATGAGCTCAAAGTTTTTCTCAAAGTAAACGTGTTTTTCGAATTGCACAATCATAATATTTATATACTTGAGAGAAATTTGAAAAACCCATGGAAAAGATCCTTGGCATATTTTATGACTTCAAAACATATTTATCAAGGCAAGGTCTTTCACAAAAAGTGGTTGGAAGCAAGCTAGAACACATTTGAACTTAAAATTTGTTGCATAATTTTGCTTTTTCCTTCCATACAATTTTTCATATCCAAGGTCATAGATTTGGATCTTGTGTTCTTCATATAAGTTGTAGATCTTTCTTTTATCTTTCCAAAAAGACCATGATCACATCAATCCGACAAGAATAGCTCAAATTAAGCCCAAAATACAAAACAGTTTTATTGTTGTCAAATTTTCAGCCTTCCAACAGGTTGGGAATCGATTCCCTGCATATGGAAATCGATTCCCAAACTAGGAAATCGATTATCACCATGTGAAAATCGATTCCCTCTTCCTGGAAAGGTTGGGAATCGATCCATAAGTATGGGAATCCATTCCCCAGGCGACAAAAAGCCTATAACGGCTATAAACGAGTAGTTTTGAGAAAAATCAATATAAATACATTTCTTATGACCCTAAAACGCATTGATCACTATTCCTACACATCTTAAGGATGATTTGAGAGCTTCTTCATTATCATTTTCATATTATTTCATATTTTTCGAAGATCAAACATATTTGAGCTTATATCTTGAAAATCCATATACTCATAGTGCTTCAAGTTGTATATCCACACTTTGAGAGTGTATATTCATTTCTAAATATTTTTCTCCTTGTATTCTTGAGTTGAAAGGGTTGTGAGACCCATTGTTTGAGAGGTAACCAAATACCTAAGTAAATTTGGAGTGAATTGTAAGGTTGCCAAGTACCCGTAAACTTGGAGATTGTGGTATCCAAGAACTCGAAGTCTTGAAAGATTGTAAAGGTTTGTCAAACACCCTTAAAGCTTGACCATTAATGAAAGAATTGATCGAGTGGCTTCAGTCTGGACGTAGGTCACAAGTGGTGATGACCGAACCAGGATATATTGTGTTTGCAATTCTCTAAACTCTTTATTTCTAGCATTTTAATTTCTTCTTTGATATCTTGTATGTGCTAGAATAAGTTCTATAATTGTGATATATTATATATTATGGATTGTTTGAATGTATTGATTAGCTTTTCACATATCAAAGTTTGCTTGAAATGATTATTTAAAAACTAGAAGAAGATTTTTGCGAAAATCTTATAATACTCAATTCACCCCTTCCTGAGTATGGAAACCACATTCCTAACAATTTTTCCATGCACCTTTTGCTTTTTCACTATAGTTGCTCTCAGGAATGGTGTTTTTGTGACTCATCGTGATAAAATCTTCATTTGATGACATCTTTTAATAATAAAACTCAACAAAGATAATAAAATTAAATTTTAACTTATATTAAAATTTTTGTTTACGTTTTTACTTGTATATTTGTGTACAAATATTATTTTATTAAAAAAAATTGAAAAATGAAAAATTTATATTTTGTATAAAATATTTTATGAAAGCGTTATATATTTATTTGTTAAAATAATTTTGAAGGTATTAAATACAATAAAAAATTAAATTTTCTTAAATTAAATTTTAAAATAGTTCACGAGTTGTTCCTAACCCATAAGGCTTTTGCCTATGCAGACCTTTATTATTAGAAGTCATTTGACTCTATAGACATTTTGGCCCCAATTAACACGTGTTAGAATCTAATGGGGCGAGTTGATCCATTTTAACATCTCTAAATTAGCTTATCTCAATGTCTTGAAGACTTTCTTAAATATGGATGACAATTTGTTTATAGAAAAATTCCAACTTATGCACGTTGGTCGTATGTAGTTTGAACTCATCGGTTGATTGGCATTTGCAATGTCAATAGTCCGAGCTCGTCAAAGTTATAGTACTCTAATGATTAATCTCATATCTAATTTTTTTAAATAAAAAACATCATATTATATACACATAAATTAAGTTAATTTAAACTCATTCTTGATGGATATTTTATTGATTGACGAAATCTGGTAACTGGGGGCGGACTGCTACATTGTCATTATGGGAAGCGACTACACCTTCAAGTGAAACCAGAAAATTAAATGACATAAAATTATGTCATTTTAAGAAAGAGATAGATACAAAATAATTTTTTTTATTTAAATTTTAGATCTATTTTAATTTCGCATATTACTGCGGTTTATAATCTTGACTCACAACATCAAGTGCATGTTACTGATTATGGATTTTTTTTTTCTTTTTTGATATGATGAGAGCGTTGAGATTTAAATTTATGATCTCATGTAAACTATCAAAACTCTTCATCACTATATCAATTTTAATGATTTTATTTTGGATTAATTTTAGTTAGTACAACTCAACTACCCACTTATTTTCACTTTTTGTTGTTGTCCGTAAATGTTATTTGGGATTACATTTTCTAGTATGACAGAAGATAAGAATTTTTTTCTACTGAGATATATAAGTACATAGATTTCAAAAAGAAAACAAAGCTCAAAGTTTGATGGCTGTGCAGGAAAAAATAAATTTTTCGTGCAATACCACAGAATCATTTCCCATTTTAATTTTAGATAAATATGAAAACATTTAATATTTTTGAGAATGTTTTTTAAAGTTTAAATGATGGAAGAAAGAAGAGAGGGTGAAAGTTAATGTTTGAAACATAACTTCCATTTCAATGAGAAAGTAATATAATTATTTATTGTCATTACAATAAAGATAACGTAAAACGTGAATAAATCATTTTTATATGAATAAATGTTATTTAAAAACTTAAGAGTAGATTATATTTACAAACTTTTATAAATTATATTATGTATTATGAGTAGCACATGCTCAAGTAGTATATACTACTCATAGTACATAATATAATTTCTAAACAAAAAATTTATAAATATAATCTTTCTCAAAAACTTATACCAAAAATAGAAATACAATATCTCCAAGTTTACTTTCAAACAAATAACTTAATACTCCTAATAAAAATATTAGAATTATTTCTTAATTTTTAAGATTTGAAGTTGAAACCACAAGTTAAAAGAGAATAAATTTCTTATCACTTAAATTAATAGTTATATAAATATTATTAAAAAAGTTATTTTATCTCGATAGATGCGAATGCAAAACAATTAGGAATAATCTTATGGTAATATGCATTCATTAATACTTTTTAATAAGAAAAGTAGTATATAAGTAGCACAAATTTTGATTATTTTACAAATTAGAATAAATTAGAATGTTAACATTTTTATTTATTCATTAAATTGTGATTTCTAATCAATTAATTCTTCTATCCAGTTATTTTAATTCACAACTTAATTTCTCACGTGCACAATCTTAACATTTTTATTATTATAGCACATGTTTATCAAAATTCTTATTGCACATGTTTTTTAATCCTCAATAAATAAATAAAATCTAAAACTAATCACATATATTATATGTAATATAATATATAATAATAAAATATCAAAAAATTAAATTATTTTAATAGTAATTAATCGATAGTATAATCATAAATAAAATAAATAACCAATTTTTTATTAATAATATAAATGAAATATTGTAAATATAAATATTAGTATTATATTGTTCAATTTTTTTTATTAAATTAAAAGATGAAATAAATAAATATGAAATAGTAAATTTTAAAATTATAATAATTACATTATTTAATATATATTATTAATAAAATTTTAGTTATTTATTTAGTCATAGTAGTAGAAGAGGATTGAATATTGATAGAAGAATAATATTTGAAACTTGAAAAGTAAGGAGTGGACGGCGTGAGAAACGGTAGAGAGGTGTTTAACACTTAAACAGGGTGATATTAAAAATTTAAAATGACTGCTGTGAAGGTCACGTGATGTGGGACCCACCAACACAGCAGTGACAACGCCTCGAAAGCTTCGTCGTTATGTTGTGTCCCATCCTAAATTTTTAATGGGATCGGACGTTTGACTAAATTTCTAAGAATTTAAGATGCGTTTGGTACGAAGGTTTTTACGGAATTTTTAGGAAATTAAATTTTTTTAAATTTTAAATTTTTAGATATTAATGTAAAAATTATATTTTTAAAAATTAAGATTCTTAGAAAAAAAAAAATTTCTCCTTTACTACGAGAAATTTTGGAGAAATTACATGAAAATAAGGTGGAATTTTTTTTCGTATAAATAAAAGAGAAAATATTTTTGGATTTATTTTTTTCCCATCATTTGAATTATAATTACAAATTTCCAAGCTCAAATATCATTTTTCCCAGGATATTTATTTTTTCTCACCTCGTGAGAAAGTAGAGATAATTTTATGAGATAAAACTGACATTTACCAATGTTATCACGTTTCTTTCTTAAAACATGGGTAATTTTATAATTTCAATCTAAATTCTCAGTAATATTTTATAACCAATCAAACATAAAATTAATTAAATTAATCCAATTTTCTGCAAAAGTTTAACCTTACCAAATAATTTTTTCATAATATTTCTGATAAAAAAATTTCTCACCATATTTTTTGACATAATAATTTTTGAGAATTTTTTTTTCTTGTATCAAACACTCCAAAAATGGGACATGGGAATATACTTTCAAGTATTTATATTTTTTGAAATACTTGAAGATGTAAGAATTGTAAATAAAAATAAGTTATCAATGTAACTATTCCTATAAAAAAATTGTTCTAAAAAAAATAGTGAAATATAGAAAAAGAGAAAAATATTTATACTTTTGAAGGATATATAATTATGTCATGAGAAAAAAATATAATTTAATATTTTTTATTTAAAATTTAAATTTTTTTCCCATAATTTTATGGGATAGGATATTGTGACACCCAAGTTATGTTACACCCATGTGACACCCAGTCAATCTCACCGTTAGATCGTTTATGTTGATCCAACGGTTATATTTATTTCTATCTTTGTATGGTCATGATTTCCTAAATTTAATATTTTATATTTATTTCTACTTTTGTATGGTTATGATTTCTCATATTTAATGCTTTCACTTTAAATTTGGGAAATCATGACCATACAAAGATGGAAATAAATATAACCGTTGGATCAACATAAGCGATCTAACGGTGAGATTGACTGGGTGTCACAATATCCTATCCCTAATTTTATTACTTATATCTTTTTTCATTTAAAATAATATAATTTTATTTCATTTAAAATAAGAAACGACATCTATAAAATAAAAATAGGGGTCAAAGGAGTTTTTTTTTTTTTTTTTTTTTTTTTTTCCAATTTGATAAAAGGAAGCACCATCCGTACATTGAAGTTTTCTCATATCTATGATATCACATGATAAATACTCTCTCCTTCAAAATAACCGACGGTTACAAGAGTGTTCTTTGGCTTCTTCTTGCTTCAACTTCTGTACTCCAATTCCATTTCTATTTCCAATTTTTCTTAACCTAACCCTCAAACAAAATCACTTTTATCTTCTTAATCGAGATCTCACACTTTAATCTAAATTATTTTCTTCGCTTTTTATTTTTTTATTTTTTTCATTTTCCAGTTTCATATTCTTCTGTCGGAGCTGCTTCTCTCTCTCTCTCTCTTTATCCGATCGATGAATACTGCTTCTTGGATTCGAGAGCTTTGGCATTAAATGTTGTCCTCTATTCCAATTAGGCGTTGGGATTAGTTAGCTTAGGGTTTCAATAAATTTAGCTTTTTTTTTTTTTTAATTTTTAAAACTTAATCATTTTTAATGGAACCTCGCGTTGGGAATAAATTTCGGCTTGGCCGGAAGATCGGTAGCGGCTCGTTTGGGGAGATCTATTTAGGTTGTTTTATTTTCTCTTTCTGTTATATTTTATTTTAATTTAATTTTTTCAATTTTTTTTTTTTTTGTAATTTGCGTGTTGTTATTGTTGATGATGATGAGCGTGGTTTTTTCTTTTTTTGGTTGTTCTGCAGGTACTAATATTCAAACTAATGAAGACGTTGCGATTAAGCTAGTAAGTGGTGTTGTTGACCAATTGGGTTTTAGATTATATTCGAATTTGAGTACTTTTGTTTTTGTTGTTGCTTTATTTGTTTGTTGAAGTCTGAAGGAGAGGACAATTTATCAGCCTCTGTGTTGGCAGTTGTTAAGCTATGAATGATCTGAAACTGTTTTGGGAAAGGGTGTTTTATGTGAAGTCAGATTCTGCAATGGGTTGTGAAATTTGGGTTCGGGTTGCATTTTGTCCTGGCGTTCTTTATGTGTCATTGAATTGTGTGTGCTTCTATTATTGGTGTCTGTGACTGTGTCTTCACTGAGCTCATTGCTGTTTCCTATTTTTTGGGAGGGTGACTGGGTGGTGGCAACTTAAAGGATTCTCTTGAGAGACATTTTTGACTGTTTAGTTGCCAATTCTTAATACACATTTGAAGCAAAACTGTAAATAGGATGAACGGGATGCTTTAATTAAAACCATTATGGTGTGAGTGAGAATTTTGCTTATAAGCAGTAGGTTTGAAAAGCAGAACTTAAACATTGTAGTATTGTCTTGCTTGTTTTAACTTTTTAGAGCGAGTTGGAATCTAACTTCAATACTTTTTAGATGTAAAAATGAGGTGGGCTAGTGTGAATTTTTAGGCATTGGAATGAAGATGCTTCTTATTGATGCACTGTTCCTGACATCGTTATGACTGATGATTGTCAAAAGCAAGCGTCTATTCATATTGTTATCTATTCAAATAAAGAAATAATATTTCTTTTTAATGATTGAGTGGTTTCAGATTGTAGATTTTTTTTTTTTTAATATGATAAGATTATTATGACCAGCATTGCACTTTACTTTCCTCGACATGCATGACTCTAATATGTCACAAAGGTGTCATTCATTTCATAATGAAAATTTTCCTTTACTATCTTACCTTAAAATGATTATTCATGTCTTATGCATCTGCTTTATGAGAGCACTAAGCATATTAACTAAACTTTCTACCATGCTTTTCGCAAGATCAATGAAAGTGGTCAATGTAATGAACCGATAGTTCCCAAAGATTTGGTAGATGGGGTTGGTTACAGCTTGAAACGTAGCTTATGGTATTACTTTTAAGTCATGTCCATTCAAGATTCTTATACATTATTCTGAAAATCTTTGGTCGGGTAATGTATTGGAAGTAATGACATGATTATTTCTTATTGTAAATAGGAAACTCTCTTTTCCAAAAAAAGAAACTATTCTTAACATGTGACCTGAGTTTCTCTAATATATTTATTTTTTAATCACTTCAAGAATTACCACCTTGTGCATAGAAAGTAAACATCAAAGTAACTAGTTTTTCTAGTTGAAAATAAATTGGTCATTAATCTTCATTTGTTTGTGAAAGTTAACCTCCAAGAAATTTTGTATCCAATGGTCAATAAGAAACAATTTTCTTTTAAGACAGATTAAACTTTAAAGAGGTCTACAAATGGAGTCTTTTCCTCAAGGTTGAAAACCGTAATCGGGTACAAGTTAAACTTTTTATATCCAACTTTATTGACATAAGAATTTTCTTCTTCTTCTTTTTCCCTCATTTGCTATTTTTGTAAGGATTCATTTTATCTAGAAAGAATGTAGGTGATGTGGATTGTGGAACATTTGATGATTAGGCACAATTGTTAAGTCTGTGGAAGAGAATCCTTTAATCTTAAAAAACAGAAAGGTCTACGACGTGAATCGTATGTCAAATTTTTTACTAATTTCTCTGCTTTTCTAGGGTTTACTATTGAAATATAGTAACATCCTAGTATTTCTTAACATTATTCCTAGTATGACATCTACTTGAACTTTTCTGATCATTTTGGACCTTTTTTCTCTTTGGTACTTGCTAGATTCTTGATGTCTTTGAGAGCTCTAGAGCTGATTTTCTTATTCTTTTTTATTTATTTCCTTACCGTTCGTTGTGGCTCCCTGCACTTTTAAATTAGGAAAATGTCAAGACAAAGCATCCTCAGTTGCTGTACGAGTCCAAGTTGTACAGAATTCTCCAGGGAGGAAGTAATGGCTATTCTCTTATCAATTTTTTTTAAAGCATTTTCCCTTTATGCAAGGAGCCCTAGCTTTTAATTGTTGATCATATTTATAATTTATATATGGTTCTAACTCAAGTTTGGTCTTGGCAGCTGGAATTCCAAATGTTAGATGGTTTGGGGTGGAGGGAGATTACAATGTTCTAGTGATGGACCTGCTGGGACCTAGTCTTGAAGATTTATTTAACTTTTGTAATAGAAAGCTGTCACTAAAGACAGTTCTCATGCTTGCTGATCAAATGGTAGGCCCGATGATACAAAAATAATTCCCCTTCCTTTGAGTCACGGAGATAAAGCTCACATGAACAATTTCATTCAAATGATACAATGAACTAATGACTCATTTAGGCCCCCTAGGTCCTATTTATACAATTAATTAGAACTAAGTAACTACTTAACTAATGAACCATTAACACTTCCGGGGCATTTAGCCCCTTTTGATCATTAAAAAAACACAATTACAATTCCTATCGCCGGTATTAACTTTTGGTATAATGCTGTAGCAATTAATATTTTTTTAAATCCTTTTAAAAAAATTTGTACTTGTGTTTTGTTTTTTTGCTAGATCAATCGTGTTGAGTTTGTTCATTCAAAATCATTTCTACATAGGGATATCAAACCAGATAATTTCCTCATGGGCTTGGGAAGGCGGGCAAACCAGGTGGGTAATCTTGTTTACATGTGGGCTCTTTGATGTATTGTATGTTAATATATAAGTTATTTAATGCATTTTTATCTGCGCGTAGGTTTACTGTATTGATTTTGGCTTGGCGAAAAAATATAGAGATAGCTCAACCCATCAACACATTCCTTACAGGTACGAGGTTTCAGTGTTTGTGTGAATGTGTTAGTAACATAGGTTATTCCTGCTGTTGGACCTTAATGAAATAGTGGAGTTGGTATGACTTAATCTTAACTGCTGCTATCCAATGGCAGTTATAAATTTTCAAGTTATCATGATATGTTCATCTTCATCTTCATGTGAGAAAAGATTAGGAAATGTATATGCACGTCACGAGGGGGGAAGGTGTGTGTATTCATATAATTTTTCGTAAATACAATTACAAGTTTGCGTTATTAAACCTTTTGAGTGGCAGTTTTGCTACAAGTAGACAAACCAATCATGTTCTAGTAGGCTGCTATTTTTTCAGATGCTTGCCCATGGTCCCTCTTTAACTAGTAAGTTGATGCTCTGACTGAGTCTATTCATATGCTGCCCTCTAGCTGGATTTTGTGCCTTTTAGCATTTGCAAAACTTGGAATCAGAGGCTGGCAGTGACAAGGACCAGGGTTTTGAGGGAAACTTCAAACAAGTTCAGAGCTGTTTAAGTTTGAACTAGTTTCTTAAATGGGTCAGGTTATATTGCTTACCAGTTTAATCATTCTACCTTTACTACCACTTTTGCATCATTGGGTTGTACCTAAAAATGGCTTCAATGCACACCGGATCCCACTACTTTCTCTCTCTTTTTTCTATCTCTTCAGTTAAACAAAGTAATGGGATTCAATGTGCTTGGAAGCCATTGATTTAGATACAATCCAACGGTACAAAAATGGAGGTAAATGTAGGATGATTAAATTGGTGGGCAATAGAACTTGCCTCGTCTAAAGTATATATGAATTTGAATTGGTTTCAATAATTTTTAGTTTTGTTTTGAATTTGGTTAAATTAGTCTAATATCAAAATCAATTTTATTTGGGAGGGGTTTAAATATCTTCATCTCTGACCCGCCCCGCACTTTAGATTAGTTTCATAGCCGGCTCAAAGAGTCGAAGCTTGTGGAAAAACCGTGGGGAGCCAACTTGCCTCTGAGGTAATTAGAGTCAGGTTAACTCCAATTTTTTTTTTTTTTTTTGTTGTTTTTTTTGGGGGGGGGGGGGGGGGGGGGGGGGGGGGGTAAGTCTTGGTGATCCCTTTCTGAAATATAAAATAAAGTACATTGAGAGAGGATGCAAAAATTAGGAAATCTTTATTTTAACTAAAAAACTGATTAGTTTTTAAATGAACTTTGTGTAAGATTTTTTTTTTGGGTACTAGTTTTGACTTAAAAAACTGATCAAATAAGATTCTCCTCCCCCCCCCCCCCTCCTCCTCCTCCTCCTCTATATTTCTGTGATTACCAAGATAGATTCTAATCATACAAAGTGATAGAGAAATAGGAGGAGGTTTAAATCATACGGTTCAAGCTAGCTAGTTGAAATGGAAGAGTGCTTCAGTTGTTATTTCTGATAGAAAGGTTTTTCTTAAGCTACAGGATAACTATTCTGGACAGTCATAAGACGCTTGATGCTTTATGGTACTGAATGATGGGCGATAAATGGCCAGCAAAAGCATAAGATAAGGGTTGTAGAGATGAGAATATTCCAATGGATGAGTGGTCATACAAGAAAGGATAAAATCGGGAATGAACGTCTACATCAATAACACCTTTATCCCGAACTAGTTGGAGTCGGCGAAAATAAGGAATGAATGTGTTAGAGAAAAAGTTAGTGGCATCTGTTGATGAAAAGATGTAGAATCTTGCGTAAGATGATTTGGACATGGGAGAAGAAGATCAATAGAAATTAGAAACCTAGTTAGAAGAGTTAATCAGATAGAGGATAGCCCAATAATTAGAGATAGAGGTAAATCAAGAAAGACTCTTTAAGTAAAACAATGAAAAACGAACTAGAATTAAATATTCTCTCGAAGAATTGGTAATGAACAAAACACAATGATGTTGTTTTATTCATGTAGCCAACCTCATCTAGTGGGATAAGGCTTTGGTAGTCGCTGTTGTACATCTAGTGGGAAAAGGCTATGGTGGTGGTTGTTGCACCAAGGCAGATTCTAAAACCAGCTATGTTTACCTATTTATCAACTCTATCTTATAAGTGAAATTTTAGCGTCTACCTTGGGTAAGAGAGCGAATATTGTACGGTGGTGGTTGTTGCACCAAGGCAGATTCTAAAACCAGCTATGTTTACCTATTTATCAACTCTATCTTATAAGTGAAATTTTAGTGTCTACCTTGGGTAAGAGAGCGAATATTGTTTGATGCTGCTAACAGACGTTGAAATAGTTTTTACTAGTGTATGTATGTAAACAACACATGGAAACAGTAATAAGGAGTATGATGAAGGAAAATCAACAAGGGGATGGGAAGAGATCAAAGGATATAGAATCTTGACTTGCAAGTTTTCCGACATAAGATTCATGTTAACTCACCCGAAAGGACTCAATTCTGAATTTGTGTGGTAACTTGATCATACTTGTTTATAGCGGCGCTTCAGTGCGCTATACCGGAGGTGCGTTGCAGTGCGGCGGTCGGCTGCCACAGACCGCGTCGCAACGGTCAATCGTAACTTGTGATACTAGAGAATACTTTGTCTCCTAATAATGGAATAATCTACTAGAATCCTGAGAATATTAATTCAATTCATGTCCTTTACTTCAGTTACGATTCTTCTTTTGCATGCAGAGTCGGCGAAGTTTCCAAAACTTGGGTTATATATATATTATATAAACGCCCTTCCCTTTGGATTTTATATATATTATATAAACACCCTTCCCTCCCCCGACCCTTTTTCTTCTTTCTGAATCTTTTATAATTTGTAGATAAGTTTTTATTTTGCATTGATTCCATTGTTTAATTTTCTTTTCCGGAAGTCATTTATTTACCCTGATGAGTTGGTGGTGAGAAATGTATTAAATTTCACCATGCATAGAATGCTTTCTGGAATTTCCATTTTTATTCTAGTTTTTTTTTGTTCTAGGATCAGGTTGTAATTCTTGTCAGTGATATTGGATCCATATTTCAGCTGGGATTTTATATAACCTGGACTTGGCTGGTGCTGTTTTTAATATTAATTTGTTTTTGTGAATGTGACGTGTAATTTATTTTATCCATAGTAGTTAATTGCGTCGCAATAGCGCTGCGAGCCGCGGCGTATGGGCATTGCAGTGCCTCGCCGCAAGAAACTGCGCAGCGCCGCACCGGAACGCAATAGCGGCCATTGCTATCGCATATGCCGCCAAATCGCGGCCATATTGCTGTCAAAAGGCAAAATGTCAATTTTGACCTAAATTTAAATATGTAATAGAAAATTTTTAAGGGTTTTTTAGTCTATCTGCGTCTCTCTCTGTCAATTCTGCTATCTCTGTCTTTAAAAAATGTTTCTTTTTGTCATTATTTTTATCATATATCTATTCCGTTATTTTCACAACCGCAACCCGCTATAGCCCTATAGCGTTTTCTGGGGTTGGCTGCGACATGCCGTAATCTGCATTTGATAACTTTGATTTTATCATTAAAACTGTAGGGAAAATAAGAATTTGACTGGAACTGCGAGATATGCTAGCATGAATACCCACCTTGGCATTGGTATGTCTGACAATATGATTCTTACCTGGCATTTGTTTATTGTGTGTCTAGTCGTGTTATCTAACTGATACATGTTGCTCGGTACTTTTTTGATGATCAATGCACATAGAGCAAAGTCGAAGAGATGATTTAGAGTCTCTTGGTTATGTCTTGATGTACTTCCTCAGAGGAAGGTGATTATTGCTGTCTACTCCACATTGTTTTCTTCTAGTACTGTGATGAAAGCCTTTGGCCTGATTTTCATTTTATATGTAGCCTCCCTTGGCAAGGACTTAAAGCAGGAACCAAGAAACAGAAGTATGAGAAAATCAGTGAAAAAAAGGTTTCTACCTCAATTGAGGTGGGTTGTGTACTTCTGTTATTATTCACTTCCTTCAATGCATGCTGTGCACTATATAATTTATTGCTTATTCCAGGCCTTGTGTCGAGGTTATCCAACAGAATTTGCGTCTTACTTTCATTACTGCCGCTCATTAAGGTTTGATGACAGGCCAGATTATGCTTACCTCAAAAGAATATTCCGTGACCTATTTATTCGTGAAGGTTTGAAATTATTCTCATATATAAAGCATCCCTTTTGTCTCAGTCCTCAAGTTTTTCATGTGTATGTTTTCTGGTATAATTTGCTTTACAATCTATGAAGGACCATTTAGTGTATTTGCTCATCGCATTGGGGTTTGGACAGGATTCCAGTTTGATTATGTGTTTGATTGGACCATCTTGAAATATCAGCAATCACAGCTAGCTACTCGTCCAACGCGTGCCTTTGTATGTGGTTTTCTTTTCTCTTCCAATTTTTTCCTTTAGGATCTTTGTCATCAGAAATGGATAGAATTCTGAGATGCTTGTTTTGTAGGGTCCTAGTGCTGGAACTAGTTCTGGAATGCTGCCGCCTATGACTAATGATGATAGACAGACAGGTAGTTTTTTTCTCTCTTTTTGTCATTCAAGTTTGGTCAAATAATGCCTAAGTGTATGCTTTTCTTAGTATATTCAAGTCTAACCCATGCTATATGTAGCTTACTGTCATTGGTGTGAACAAAACTTTTCTTTCTCATATTTTCTCAATTTAAATATTTCTTCAAAAATAATTATTTTTTAGCTGTCTCCTATTTGTTGCTGTTCCTCTGATATTGTCTCTACTTTTCAACTATGTAGTACTGACAAGTGTTAGTGTTGGAGACTCTGACACGCTTCGACGCGTGGTCAACATTTTTGTCAGGTTGACCAATTTGACCGTGTCCGACACGGTCAAATGACATTTTTGTAATAAAATTATAATTTTTAAAATGTAAAATAATAATTTTAAAAAAATTAAAAAACATTTAACAAGAAGTTAAAAATCATTTTTTTTTTTTTTTTTCCTTCTCTCTAATTAACAAAACCCATGACCAAAGAGACATCGACAACTCATTTTTCTTCTCTCTAATAACAAAACCCTAAGTCCCTAAGCCAAATATTGGTGCGGCGGCCTGTGATACTTGCAACTACGACGGTGAGCGAATGAGCGCAGCAGTTGCAACTTTGCAAGATGACAACCCATCGACAGGACAACAACCTATTTTCATTTGCATCTCCAAGCGATGAGCCCTCGGTTTCTTTGCTGGTTGCTACAGGTTTATTATTTTCTGTTGCTGGTAACAATACACTTCATACACCCCCCCCCCCCCCCCCCTCTCCCCTCCCCTCTTCCAGGTTTATTTTCTGGACTTTCACTTTTGGATGTTCCTTCACTATTGTTCATACATTTTTATTTTTTGCATCAATACACTTTTTTTTTCGTTCCTTTTCTGTAATCTATTATGCTTGCTATTTGCTACAGGTTTATTATTCTGAAAAAAAAAAAAATTATTCCGTAATTTTTTTTATCAGTTTAGTTTCATATTATTGTTAAATTATCGAATATTAAATGTAATGTAAACTATATAAACTAAAAACATTATTTGATATTAAAACGTGTTCGAGCGTGTCGAAATTCAAATTTTTTTAGAATTGACGTGTCGGAGTATCGTATGGTATCGTGTCACATGTTGCGTGTCGGTATCAGTGCTACATAGCTTTTCAGCTACTCAGTAATAGGTTTTCTACCAGCTTTTCTGTTTTATTTCCAAGTTTAATTGGTATCTGGTCATCTCCAGAGCTTTCTGTTTCAATGTTTTCCTCCCTATCTTTTACAGGAGGGGAAGAAGGGCGACCTCCTGGTCTGGTTTCAGTGGATTCCTCAAGGAGAAGAATGTCAGGGCCCATTTTAAATTCTGTAAATATTTCAAAGCAGAAAAATCCAGTCACCAGTGATTCTGCTGTTGATAAGGAAGCTATGGTGAGTTGTTTGGAGTGAATGGTCCTTTTCAAAACTCAGATTATTGTTGTTCTTCTGTAACTCAACTGATTATGAATGTAATGGTGATGTCAAAATATTCTACCAACACTAGTTTTACTCTTGCAAACTCAATATTTGCACCTTCTAATCATGCAGTTATCAAGTGCCAATATCTTGGGCCAGTCAAGTGGATCATCAAGGCGAGTTGCTGTTTCTAGTAGCCGAGATGCATTTGTTGATTCGGATCTTCGTACTCGTACTACCGATGCTAGCCCTGTAGCAGCCCACAGAATTTCAAGTGGGCAAAGAAGTTCACCAGTTGGATCTTCAGATCCCAAGAGAGGAGTATCATCTGGGAGAAATGCTTCTCATGTCAAGAATTATGAAACTACAGTCAAGGGCATTGAGGGTTTGCAATTAGAAAATGATGAGAGGGCCCATTATTAATTTCTCACCTTTTCATCTTGTAAATGTAAATTTGAGTTGACAGGCACCATAATAGTTGCTCATGTTACTAAGGTGAGCTATGAAGAGACGTGGTTCTGAACTCAGGAATCTGGGCATGTATTGTTAACTCATCCGCTCATACTGAAAAAGCTGCGAAGTTGAAAGAACATGAGCCAAACCAGGGATTGTTCTTTCTGTAAAGCTCAGGTCTAAAGTGGCACTTATCGTCTGGCGGGGGAAACCCCAAGTTTTGTAACCTTTTCCTGTGAGTTATTTTTTTATTTACCAGATGCTTGCAGTGTATCAAATACCAACAAAAAATATAATTTAGCCATTGTCCTCATGTTTTGTATAGGATTTCAAGTTTCTAACATGTCTCTGGAGATTACTGTGGCATTAGGAGTATTTAAGGTTCGTGGAATGTTTCCACCTTGTGATGTTTCTATAAAGTTTGAATGATCGTATTTCATTCAGTGTTAAGAAAACCGGACTCATCCGGCCAGGTCGATCCGGGAACCGGTTAAAGCAATGGATTGGCCATGTATCAGAACCAGTGCGATCCGGTCGGTTTTTATGACAACCGGTGACCTGATCGGTTAATCGGTGATCTGGCTTGGTTTCAAAAAATAATAATAATTCCAAATTTAAAAAAAATAAATATATATAATGGACATATTTGAATATTTTTTTTGCTTATTGACTTACATAAGTTATGTTCCTACAACATTAATATTATCTTCATTATGCGTTATGCAGGAAATTTTGATTGGATTTATGGTTAGAGATGTCATTTTCTGAACCTAAAGCATTGTATCACGATCATTATATTTTTGTTTGATCTTTTATTGGATAATAGTATGTGATTTATTATTTTTTATATTAAAATATTTGAAATTTTTTTCAATTTTTTTAGATATTTGATTATATTTATAATTTTTTAATATAAATTATAAAATTGCATATAATTATCGGGTCATGCGGAATCAGTGACTCACTAATTGAATCAGTGATTCAGTGATCCAATACCTCGACTGGGTCAATGACCGGTTCAGTTTTAATAACATTGATTTCATTAGTTATTCATAGTTGTTGTCTCTCAATAAACTTGTATCTTTTTATTTCAGCATGTTAGGAAAGTTGTTTAAATTGGTTTGAACGTGTTCTCGTGTCCGGAGTTCTCTCTCCTCTTGGTTGCTCTCTGATTGAACATGTTAAGCCTTTCCGTAAGTTAATTCTCCCCTCCCTTCAGTGTCTGATTGAAAACTGAGTAAACCTTGCTAGTAATTATGTTCATATAGCGAGATCTTACTAGCACGTTATTGTTGTAAATCAGTAAGATACCTTTTAAATTTTCTTGAAGATCTCATCAGTGAAAGTCGTCGTGTTTTTATGTGGTTGTAAAAGTAATTTTGGGGTTGATTTTAAGTTTAGGTTTTTTAGTTTAAGATATTTCTCTACTATTTTGTTATTTGAACATTTTAATTTATTTTAGATTAGAACAAAGTTATTTTATTAGGGTTTTTGGTTATTTGTTTTACAAATAAACAATTTTGATAAATATTGATAAATTTATCAGCATAATTGATTATTGATATTTTATTTTATTTTCATAAAATATCTTAATATAAGTTTGACCGCTTGGCTATAGTCTGGTTTTTTTATTTATAAACTATTGTAAATATTAGAATTAATGTTGTAATTATTTACTTATTATTTGTATTAGCTAGAATACTCTAAAAGTGTCTTTGATCTTAGTCGATTAAGTTTTTTTTTTTTAATATCTTTAAATAGAGAATCTTTGTACAGATATTATACAATTTAATAATATACAATTCTTTCATTTCAAATTGGTATCAGAGCTCTCGATTTTGTGAGCTTTGCTTCCGCATTATCGCCTTTAAAAAAGAACCTTTATATTTTGCCTCTCGTCGCTACTAGCTACCACTGAAAAATATTTCCGGGGACCTTTTGAAATGAAAGGACCACCGTTTGACGCTCTGATCACTGTTATTGTTGAAACACCATCGTTGACTACCGTCTCCGAAGAGTTTTTCAACGATCCACCCACGGTTGTGATCGCCACGACGAGGCGACCTCCTATGTCCAAGACCCACCTCGAGATTCCTTCTAATGCTCCCTCACGCGCATGGAATAGAGGTGTATGGAGGCACGTGAGACACCCTTTCACGTGCGACCAGTACAGATCAGCTCGCCTCCTTCTTCTGAGTTTGGATTGTGATTATCTTATGGTTTTGACTCTGTTGCAACCTTCCCACAACGTTTTTCCTTCTCTTTGTTACTGTTCTAGTCTCCTTGTTACTATTCCGACGACGTTGGACCTTTACTGTTCTGATTGGACAGCTTTTCAGCGAACTTTATGTCTGACATTGAAGATAATTTGATCAATCAGACATATGTTACACCCTCTATGGCTTCTCTTACTCCAAATGATCTGCCTGCTCTCCAACAGAATTATCATCTTAATGGAAAAAATTATTTGCAGTGGTCTCAGCTAGTTCGTACGATTCTCAAAGGGCGTCGTACGATTGCTCATCTTGAAAGACCTATTTCTGTCAAAGCAGATCCAAAATTTGCTGATTGGGATGATTAAGACTCTCTTATTATGACGTGGCTATGGAACTCTATGGCTCATGAGGTAAGTCAATATTGCATGTTCTTATCTACTGCTCTTGAGATCTGGAATGTTCTTCGTCAGACCTATTCAATGAAACAAGATGCCGCCACCTGCTATGATCTGAGGAATAAGATTTTTTCTACCAAGTAGGGCTCATTCTCTCTAACAGAGTATTATGGAATTATGAATGGATTATGGGCTGAGCTAAATCAGCATCAGAGTTTGAAGATGGAGTACAGCAAGGATGCGGCCACTCTGGCTGCTCTATTGAACGAAATCATATCTTTGACTTTCTTTGTGGCCTCAATTTAGAATATGATCCTATTCGGGTTCAAATCCTTGGTAAGGAAAAATTACCTTCTCTTTCTGAAGTTTTTCATATTGTCAGGGTGAAGAAAGTCGTAAGAGTTTTATGATGGATGCCAAGTTCTCTGAAGGATCTGTCATGATCTCATCTAAAGTCACTACTTCAACTCCTTATAATTCTAAGCCCACTGACGAGTCTGCTATGATCTTGGCTAAGCCACCTTAGGGGTCTTCTTTCTTTAAGTCACCTCTGGGGTCCTCTTCCTTTAAGCCCAACAAAGAGGGGCGTTGGTGCAATTATTGTAAAAGACCAGGTCAAACAAAAGAGGTTTGCTACTGTCTTCATGGGAGGCAGCAGGTTCTGGAGAAGCTTGGTAAGTCATCCCCACGTGGTTAATCTTTTTTGGCCCCTTCAGACATTCCTCTTGTGAATGAGACCTCACATATGCCTGGTGAGTTTACTACTATTTGTCGTGAGAAATTAGAACGGCTTAGGTCCGTATTTGAATCTCTCAATAAGCCTTATGGTATTGGTACTTCGGCTATGACACTTATGCACTTATTCTTTTATTGCTTATTGTATTGATTTTAAAACTTCATGGATTGTGAATTCTGGTGCTACTGATCATATAACTTGCTGCAATGACCTTTTTCTTTCTTATAATCCTATTGTTGGTATCCGTATTATAGCTGTAGCTGATGTGTCACACATTAGTTGCAGGTTCTGGTAACTTTAAAATCCAACCCTCCTTGTGTCTCAAGAATGCTCTCCATGTTCTCCAATTTTCTACCAATCTTCTTTTTACTCATAAGTTTACTACAGATTTGAATTGCACTATAAT
Source organism: Gastrolobium bilobum (assembly GCF_033153095.1). Classification (NCBI taxonomy): domain Eukaryota; kingdom Viridiplantae; phylum Streptophyta; class Magnoliopsida; order Fabales; family Fabaceae; genus Gastrolobium; species Gastrolobium bilobum. Next base: position 5,319 of record NW_026899746.1, on the reverse strand, counting down.
CTTTTTCCTTACTCATTATTTTTTTCAGGATCTCACCACGGGAAGACGATTGGAGTTGCTAAGGAGCAGGGTGAGTTGTATTATCTGGTTCCAGACTTTGCTACAGAAGGTACCAGGGATCAGACTTTGATAACTCGTCAGTCTACTTCAGATTCTCTTATTTGGCTTCGTCATAAGTGTTTGGGGTCATCATTCTTTTAATTTACTTAAGTCTATGTTTCCGTCTTTGTTTGTGTCGCAGTCTGTTGAGTCTTTTAATTGTGATGTCTGTCAATTTGCAAAACATCATCGCATATCCTTTCCTTCTAGTGAAATAAAAAGTGTTGAACTTTTTACCATTATTCATACTAATGTTTGGGGGCCTTCCAAGGTACCTAATGTTTATGGTGCTAAGTGGTTTATCTCTTTTATTGATGATTATACTATGGCGGATCTAGCAAGTGTACTAGTCGTACAAGTAATAAAATGATGAGTAAAGATCGTTCCCACAGAGATTTGTATTCAAACACCAATTAACCATAGAAAACTAATTTGAATCAAACAAAAGTTTGTAAAAATCATGAATGTTTTGTCACCAGAAAATTGATTTGAAGTAACAGAATATAATGCTAAAATCTGAATTAAGATTTAATAAAAACAAGTAGTCAGAAAACAACTTCCCTCAACAATAAACTCATGTAAAAAACTGACCATATGATGAATTCTTTTTCATGTGATGTTAATCAACCTTTTACTTATCATCAAGATGTAATCCCTTACTACCCTGATAGATACATTAATCAGAAACCCCAATCCCTTGGTGATTCCTTTCTTAATTCATACATTAAACACTAAAGTCTTAAGATTACATCAGAACTCTAGCATCAATCCCTTGAGTACTAGAATCCTGATGATGAGATTGCCAAATATAGGAGTAGTGTAAACATTCCTGTTCTACACTACTTCCTTAGTAGAAAGAATTGAATAAGAAAATCTCATATCAACACATGAAAAATACTTCATCATATTAATCAAACATACGTAAGATTGTCATTAAGTTCCATTGAATTCAGACCACAATGACTCTACTCAGACATAACTAAAGAATACACAAGAGAAGAAAGATCAAACTCCATTACCATGCAGTGAATCTTCAATCTCTAAGTACAATTACATAAGAAACTAACTAATACAAGAACTAAGTCCTAAAGAAATTTACAGAGAAGTCAGATCAGAGAATCTGATGTAAGAGAGAGAGAGACAATCCAGATTCTAAAAATGTGAAGGACCTTGCCTTATATAGTTTTACAAATTCAAACAGAAAAACAAACATGGGCGCTAAAACGTTCATGAGTGAGCGTTTTAGCGTCCATGCTTGACGGATGCTCAACTGCTTTTAACTATCTTGAACGCTAAAACGTTCATGAATGACCGTTTTAGCGTCCATGTGCGGTGAAAGTTCAACTGTCTCCAACTGACTCCAACGCTAAAACACTTGGTTTGGACGTTTTAGCGTTGGAGACCAGAGTATTTTTCTAACAGTAGGGCGCTAAAACCCTTGATCAGGAAGTTTTAGCGCCCAAGACCAGCAACATTTTGTCCTCGGATTGCAGCAGCGCGCTAAAACATTTTGTGTGGACGTTTTAGCGCTCAGCACTAGCAAGTTTTGGCTTCTTTCTGCAGCAGGGCGCTAAAACGTTCTGGATAAACGTTTTAGCGCTCAACACTTAGAATTTTTCTCTTCTTCAGAATCTTCTTCCTTTCCCCAGCTGCCTTTTAATCTTGCTTTTGCTACAAGTATAATACAAATTTTCAATAAAGCTTCTTGAACTTGTAGTTGAGGACATTCTAGGATATTAACCTCTTTTTCCACCATTTAATCACACAAATTGATACTAATTCATGCTGAAAAACCTGATGAACTAAGGGTTTATCACAATTCTCATATTTGAATATTGTTGTCCTCAGCAATAACTTTAAAAACAGAGAAGGACTTGAGATTCCTTACAAATGGAACTTATGAGGATGGATTTGAATTATGACAGATCAACATTCCATGATACAATCTTACAACCAAGCAATCTATCATTTCCCATGACTTGCCCAACTTCATCATATGACTTTCAACAGATCAGTAAAGATGAAATACAAATACTTTCAACACAAAACACCCCCTTACTAGGAACTTCTCAAAAATTGTGAGAATTAAACTTTCTTGCACTCTAGTGTTTAAGGATGTACTCATCACTCAATCTTCACTGTACTTAAACTACCATAAGCTTGCCCATCTTCTCACTTTCCACAGTGACACTGATCCATAAAGTAGATCAAAAGAGACTTTGGTGGTATGGCTTGGTTAGGAATAAGATTCTGTATAGGAGGAGGGAAATGTCTTGGCATGAGGTTTGGCTAAAGGTAGGATTTAATGTTGCAGAAGGGTTCAGATTAGATGAATCAGATTCAGATAAGAGGAGGATCACAATTGAATTTATCTATGTGCTCCTTAATCCTTCTCATTCTCTTCTTCCTTTTCATTCATTCTTTTCACCACCTTTTCTACAACTTTTCTTTTTCTTAAACTTTCTTCCTCCTTTTCTTTCAAACACTTTGTGTTTTTAATTTCCCCTTTTCCTTGTTTCCTTTTCTTTTCCTTTCCTCAACCAAGCACTTTGTGCCTTTACTTTCTTTTTCCCTTTTTCTTCTTCTTTTCCTCCAAATTTCCAACACTTTGCATTTTTATACATTACAGAAACACCTTTCTCTATACAGAGCTTTCATCCATTAACCCTTTATCTGAAACATGTAATCTGAAAACTGGGATAGATGCAGGCTCTTGATTTTATCAACAACAAACTTAGGCTCAAGGTTTTCATGCAATGGGAACATTTGGTTCAAAAGAGAATGCCTCAATCAACTCTACCTTACAAATCATGAACCATTTCAAGCAAGAAACAGAGCAAGTTCTAGAGTTAATCATACAGTGAAGTGCTCTCTGAAATTTTATTTTCTGTATAGGCTCAATTCCTCACAGTTCAGAGTGCATGCTTGACTACCTCTATATACATCAAAACTAATCTCTCTACTCTTCACATAAAATGAGCATGCAATCATATCATTTTAGACACATGCAAAGATTCAAGATTGTATCTAAAATTTGATCAATCATGTAAAACTTTGATCATCCAATCCTCATGGAATTTCACATCATATTAACTCAAAATCCAATTTCTCTACATACACAACTACCTAAACTACATCACACAAGAAACTTAAAAGAAAGGATTGAGATGTTTCCCTGTTTGTGGCTCATCAAACTGTGTGACTCCATGATATTTGCATGTCATTCATTCACACTCCATTCCCAGATTTAAACATTGCTGTCCACAACAACTAATTTAAATCTGAAATAACAGTTGAACACTGAAACACATTCACATATCATCAAATAGCATAAGTACTATTTCAAAATGTGCATATATCAAAACAGGGAATCTCATTGTACTTAACCAAAATAAAACCAGAAAATAGAAACAAATGGAAAAACAACAAGAGAAATCTAATCAGTCGACTCCTCATCATCAGAAAATAGGAGATCAGATCCTGGGTCATCAGTAGGTAAGGGGTTGTACTCAGCATCTGCATCCCTGTCCTCATCCATGACAGAAGTATCACCAGCAATTTGATCATCATCAGCAGTGGCATCAGCAGCAGTCTGAGCAGAAGCAGCAGCAGCAGTAGGCTAGGCAGGAGGAGCAGTATCAGCAGTCACACCCGCAGTGGCCAGAGTATCATAGTAGGTGCGGACATCTGCCTCAAATGCATCCTCCTCCTCGGAATGTGGATAACTAGCAGGCTGGAATTCAGCTGTCTCTAAACCCTGGGCCTCACAGAGATCAGTCAGCATCTTGATCATATGAGTCTGAAATGAGTGCTGACTCGTCTGTATGAACTTGAGACGGCAGCGTAAATGACCCAATCGAATGTCATTGTTAACCAGCCACTACTCCCCGGATCTAAGCCTTTGTTCAAGCTCAGAATCCTCCTCAGTCATTGGTTTCCTGCCAGGTGTCAATCCAGATGGCCCTTCTCCTCCAATCTTCAACTGCTGTCTGATCAGGTTTTCATCAATTGGGGGATGCAATTTGGTTAGCACCCCATTATCAGTTATATCCACTCCAGCTTTCTGGCACAGCAGCTGGATCAGAGAACAGTGACCTAAAGCAGAAGTGCTGCTATCAGAATGGGCCATATCATATATACTGTCTTGAAGAAGAATGGGTAGTTCCACCTTCCCTTTAGTCATGATGGTATAGAGTAAAATAACTCTCATCAAAATTACATCCGCCTGGTTGGAAGAGGGCATGACATTGAAAACCACAAAATGGAACCAGACTCGGGCCTTACCATTTAGATGCCTCAACCACAACAATTTAGGATTGACCTTATCTTTGGTCGTCTCCCATGTTTCACCAGGCTTGGCTATGGTCTGCAGAATAGGCTCAGCTGCCCCCATCTTGGTCCAAGTTTCAAATTCTGGGTCCTGTCTCCTAGGTGGTATTTCAATTTGCTGCCAGTTCTTCTTGAAATCACAGCTGGAATGGTTAATATAATCACAGTGCCTGATCTTCAGAAGCTTCTGTATGGTGTGGGCATCATATTTCACTTTCTTGCCCCTCACCCAGCTGGTGAAAGTCCTCTTACCACCCTGATCACCATTATATGCATTAGCAAAGAATTCCCTTGCTATATTAGGGCTGCTGACCACCAAGATCTCACCAAAAGTAACCCAGTCCCTTTTTACCAACTGGGACTGGAACTCAGGATATTCACCCTTCTCCAGGATGAACTTCCTCTCCCTCACGAATGGTCTGGAAGAGGTTTTAGCAGTGTAATGAGCCTCATGCCCAGCACTCCTCTAAAAATGTGCATCATAGATAGGAGGTGGAGGTGTAGGTGCAGAAGCCCGAGGTTCCCTGGACCTCTTCTTTCCAGACTTCTTGGGGGGAGGTGTAGACATAATCCTGAAAATCAACATAAAGAGTCAGTATGGCATTTGAATTAGTGGATCCAATTCCCAGATTTAGAATGGAATTAGTGGTGGAATTAGCTCCAAAACATTCAAGCAAACACCCCCACAATGCCCATGAGTAGACCCTTTTAAATATGCATGCAACAGGGCTTGGGCGCTAAAACGTTCACACTGAGCGTTTTAGCGTCCTGGCCTTAAACGTGTAAGAAATTGGCCAAGCGCTAAAACGTTGGGTGACCAGCGTTTTAGCGTCCTGGCTTTTCTGGGTCAGGCATTTTATCAAACACCTTATGTGCGTGTGTGCAGTAGCA
>NW_026899745.1:0-93952 GCF_033153095.1 Gastrolobium bilobum | reverse complement strand
TACCATTTGACTTAGGCTTAATCTACTTTTAGATTTTACCTTAGTGAGATTAAGAGTGCGATTATTTATTTTAACCCTCGTCTGAGACCGCAAGATTAATTTAAATAATGGGTTGATCCTAATCAACAGTATCTCATACCCTCTCTTAACATTAGGTTGACAACTCCTTGTCACTTAGCGGTGCATCTCATGCAACCAACCTAGAATTATTACCCTAAGCCCATAAGCCCGGCTGGGCCTGCAACTTATGCCTCAGTTAAGCATTAACCAGCACCCTAATTGTCTAACACTTCTAATACTACTCTTACTCAACGAAACAGTGGGTCCCAACTGAGTTGTGGAGCACCACTATGTAGAGGAGGTTCGAGTAATATTGGTGGTGGGAGGTAATCATATGCTTAATAATTTATTCCTTTTAAGGGTTCCTTTTATTTAGGGATTTTATTAGGTCTCATCAAACACATTAATATATTATCATGCTAGTCGTAACCTATGTCATACATCTATCTGTTTAGACTAGTCGAAATTGGACGTGCATAATAATCATACAAACGCGATTTGTCCAATTCATGCATACTAGACGTCATAAGCAATAAAGCATACATATCGTGATGCACTATCTCATGCATGCTAGTCGTAGAAAACATACATGCAAATAAAACAATTTATTTTGAGATAGTCATGGTGCTCGATCTTTTGTCCATCTTGCTTCTCAAGCCACGGCTTCTTGTCGTCTATATGCCACTAGCCTAAATTCTCTAATTACAATTAAAGAAACTCCAAAACATTTTGGAGGGACAAAATTTAAAATACTTAATTTAAAAATCAAATTACAACTCTAATTTAAAGAGCAAAAATTACACATTAATTTTAAAATTCGAAATTTAAACTTCGGGCACCATGACCATCCCCTTCCTCTTTTGCACCTGAAATGTTAGATAACTCACAAGTACAAAATATTATCATATAATATGTTTTTCACATATGTCTTGATATTTAACAATTAAACATCAAAACAAAAAATTAAAATTAAAATTTTCTTAGATTTCTCAATTGGCCGAATTATATACAACCATTAATATAACTCAAATTTTATTGACTCTTCCTCAAAGAACATAAAATTTAAACCATGCATGTAGCCATCTACACTTGATGGCCGAACCATATACTAATGTATATGAGATTAATTTTCGAAAAATTTTATTACATGTTTTGCTCATGAAACAATTCATGAAAAATAAGAAAACAATCAAGGTGTTCAAAACACCTTTCATGGTCGAACTCCACCTTTCAAAAAGGTGTTTCCTTTTAAAACTTTCATAAAGAAAAGAATGATAACTATGAATACATATGAATATATGAACACAACAATCAAATTAAGATGTTCATAAAAAAAAAAACAAAAACAAAACTTTAACCATTTAAAGTAGGGATAGGATATTCTGACACCCAAGTTATGTTACATCCATGTGACACCCAGTTAATCTCACCGTTATATCGCTTATGTTGATCCAACGGTTATATTTATTTCCATCTTTGTATGGTCATGATTTCCCAAATTTAATATTTTATATTTATTTCTACCTTTGTATGGTTATGATTTCTCATATTTAATGCTTTCACTTTAAATTTGGGAAATCATGACCATACAAAGATGGAAATAAATATAACCGTTGGATCAACATAAGCGATCTAACGGTGAGATTGACTGGGTGTCACATGGGTGTAACATAACTTGGGTGTCACAATATCCCATCCCTTTAAAGTATTGTAAATTAAAATCCATACATAAAAATTGAATCTTTAACTCTTTAAAGAAATTTTAACCGTGAGAAACAGGTTCACAAACAAGGTACCATCACCCGTTTATGGTAAAGTAACCGGGCTCTGATACCACTTGAAAGTGGAATTGGCCTTGAAGGCCGAAACATGCTTGAGGGAAAAACAAAACTTTTCGCAAGTGGAACACACATGCATATCAAGATACATACTTTAAGACGTATGTAATACCTTGTTCGTGAAAACTCAAGATGATCAAGGTAGGTCTGAAGGATTCAGACCTTCTAACGTTGATCCACACCACCCGCGTCTAGATACAGGAACTCCTTCCAGTAAAGCCGCCGATTGATCACCACAATAAGGCTTGCTATGCGCTCAGTGTGTGATGCAGGAGGCTAGGTAAAAGTGTTTAGAAGAGTGAAGTGTTCTAAGAGAAAACCTCACAAGAGGGCGCATAGATGAGTAGAGAAAGGCTTGGCTTTTCACAAAAACCTAAGGAGGAACTAACTCCACATTAAGCACACAAGATGAGCCTTTTAAGTTTCAAAAACAAATCAGATTTTTCTCCAAAAAATCTGATCAAAGTGGCGCCCTATGGGGAGAGAATAAGTGGAGTTGTTGCATTTCAAAAATTGCCAACAACATCCCAGAATATTCTCATGAGACTAAGTTCAAAACCTAGTCAGAAATGTGATCATGAATCATCATATAATCAGCTATATGGTGCGCCCCATATAGCCTAAAAGGTGACCAGATACATTTGAGTTAGTTGCATTTCAAACTTAAATCAACTCACTCAAATATTCTCCCAACAGACCGTATCTTCTGGAGTTGATTTTGATGATCAAATCTAGCCAAAATCAGCGCCCCATTATCCTTGGATTATGTCCAAAAGATTTCCTCCTGATATGTTCTAACAAGATCTCATCTTATCCATTTGTTATGAAACAACTTTTCATAGCCAATTCAAATTCGAATTTCAAACAATTGAATTCAAACTTTCAAACATTTAAATTTTAAATTCAAATTCAAATTCTAAATTCAAAATACAAAATTCAAAATTCAAAATTCAAAATTTTCAAAATTCAAAATTCAAAATTCAAAATTCAAAATTCAAATTTCAAATTTCAAATTTCAAATTTCAAATTTTAAATTCGAATTTCAAAATTCAAATTCAAAATTCAAATTTCAAAATTCAAATTTCAAATTTCAAATTTCAAATTTCAAATTTCAAATTCAAAATTCAAAATTTAAACATTTGATAATTAATTTAACTAATTAAATTAATTAGTAATGTCTTGGACTATCCAAGTCCATTACTTTGATCCATGCGCCCTCCACCCTATCTGTGGAGTTACATACTACTTCTTGAGCTAATAACAATTGTTAGGCCCAATACCTTTAATGCTAGAGCATCTAGACAATTAGGTGTTAGTGTGTGACCCATTAGGTCCAACATAGCCATTGACATAAATGGGCTTGGGCCCAATAAGCCCACAACCCATCTAATGACAACACAGAGCACTAGCAATGCTTTGTTGCCCCATAACTAGTTAGATTAATGACTTGATCATCCTATTACACATATTTGGTTGCCGTATATATATTTCTTTTCGTCTGGGTTACCTTCCCATAAAACCTAGGGTAAGGAAGCGTATCAACCCCTGCGGTTTAGGGTAAGCTTTATTCGAAATAGGGAATCTTCAATTTACAGACTCTAAAGGCAGATCATCTCATGATCTCTTTTACTATGCATAGATTCTCGAGTCCCTGTAAATGTCATCCCGATTTCTTCGGTTTACAAATAACCTAATCTCTCACAGAGATTTGACGAATTCCTTCAGCTTATCACCCTAGCCCTGTGTTCTTTCAGGACAAGCCCAACAGTATACCTATGAGTCTCCATGTTTCTGGCAGACGAGGTGCACAATCAAAGCATGCCTTCTAGAACACAGTCTAGGTAATAATTTCTGGTCTTAGGAAAGACATACCCAAATATAAAGAGACTACTCTAATGATACTCTCTGTGAGAGTTCCTCATAGAGTCTCTTTGTGGGTCTGTTCAGTGCGAGCTATACCCTTATAGGTCCACCCACGACTTTAGCTAAGACATCTCCATATCTGTAGCTCATGAGGTCTTTACCTTGCATCCAAATACAAGTAGATAAGTTGTGCTAGTCTTACCCGAGATCACTGATCCCCATTCTCAGTGTCTCTAGACTAGGAACATAAAATTAGGAATAAACATGCAGTATCCTTGAATCCTCATAATCGTGAACTCATCACAGATACTCAAGAGATACCTATTTTATTCCAAGGGGGTTTATCCAGTTACTCATATAAATATTAATAGTAATATTGAGACAAAATATGAAACAGGATAAATAGTTCTTTTATTTGCGACAATATAAAAGGTCTACATATGTCCTAATCTAATCAAAAGATTGTCTCTAGGACATCCATATACTAACATCCATACCTTGTTTTGATACATCGAATCCATTTCAGATTCCATGGCTTCAAGCCATCTAGAAGAGTCAACATCCTTGACTGCCTCTTCGTAGTTACTTGGTTCATCATCCTCGACAGTTTGCTAATTCTCAATCACAAACCCATACCTCTCAGGTGGATGGATGACCCTCGTACATCTACGGAGTTGTGTGTTTACTTCTTCATTGGAGAACGTCGCCTGCGGAGCAGACTCGGGTTCCTCAATCTGTTCTTGTGGTTCTTGTACTTCTTCAAGATCAATCTTACTCCCACTAGCTCCTTGAGAGATCAGATCCTTCTTAAGGAACTCAACATTTCTGGACACAAACACCTTGTGTTCATTCTCTGAGTAAAAGCAGTATCCCTTAGAACCTAGGGATACCCCATAAATAGACATTTAGTACTCTCAGCACTAAGCTTGTCTGATGCCAACGCTTTGACATAAGTCAGCGATCCCCATACCCTGAGGTAACTCAGCTTGGGTCTCTTACCGTTCCATATCTTATATGGTGTGGTTTGAACAGATTTAGACGGTACCCTATTTAGAAGGTATGCCGCTGTGTCTAAGGCATATACCCAAAACGATTTTGGAAGTTGAGTCTCACTCATCATAGACTTAACCATGTCTAACAAGGTCCTGTTTCTCCTTTCGGAGACACCATTTTGGTGTGGTGTGTAAAGTGCAGTAAACTGCGAGAGAATTCCATTTTCTCTTAGATAATCCTGAAACTCATGGCTCAGATATTCACCACCATGATCTGATCGCAATGACTTAATCATCTTGCCACGCTGTTTCTCTACTTCATCAGTAAAGGTAATGAAATAGGAGTATCCTCCTCTAGCCTCTATAAACATTGAGCCACAAACATCAGAGTGAATGAGTTCTATTAACTCATTAGCCCTATGACTCTCAAGCCCTTTGGGCTCGTGACGAGTCATTTTCCCAGCTAGACAAGATTCACATTGTCCATAGGATTCCAAATCCTTGGAATCTAGGTATCCATCTCTATGCATCCTAGACAATCTTGTTTTGTTTATGTGCCCTAGTCTATAGTGCCAAAGATAAGATTGATTATCTATCCTAGGTTGTTTCACATCTACATTGAGCACTTCAGTTCCCATTTCCAAAACATATAAGCCATTTAAAGAAGCAGTACCAAAAACAATATCATTCAAAATGATAGAAAATGTACCATCCCTAATAGTGAAAGCAAAACCATCTTGTTCTAAACAAGATAATGTTTCTAGAAATGCTGGGAACATAAAGACAATTATTCAAATGCAATAAGAGGCTCGTAGGCTAATGAGGTCAGTATCTCTGTAACACCCCGTATATATCCGGTAATGTTATCATAATATCGTATTAAGCTGCGCTTAATTAAAAATGTGGAATTACTTTTTCTTTTCAATTATGATGCCATTAACATTACCAACTTGCTTAATAATCAATTAATAAAACATCGCCTGTATGTAATTACAATAAAACAGCTAACTGAAATACCTCATGACATAGATAATATAAGTGTGGCTCTAGTCACGGAACTACAACTACGTAGACCAGACCATCTAACAGTTTATACAACTCCAAACTACAAGTACAAACAGAAAGTGTCATGGACAATCCCCATGCTCACTCAAATAAGGCAACATGCCCAACATCAATCTCAACAACAACATAATTACAAAAGGCATAAAACATAATTAGCATCAATATCCAGTCATGCTAACAAATAAGCAGAAACAACATAATCAGCTAAGCTCCAGCCTTCTGCCGCCTGAGGCATCAGTACCCATACTACCTGATCCTGAAATAAGCATTCCCCAAACGTGGGGTAAGATCTCTAATCTAGAAATCTCAGTAAGTCAGTGAGTCCTCAAGGATCTTCCACCCCAAGCTCACTTACATGTGCAATATAAGTTCAAAAATAGTTTATCATTTATCATTTCTAAAACAATGCAATGCAGCAGATAATCATGCCATGCGTGTCAATACTAATCTACTGGCCAGAGACAGTGCAAGTATACGTCTATCACCTACACACCGTGCAAGTACCACTTGCATTCACCTCGGTACACCGTCTTGTATGGCGCTACATACTCAGGCTTCCCGTCAAGATGAAACAACACATGCATATTAAAAGCCATTACATGTAAAGTTCAATCAACATATCAAATATCCAAAAGCATGTACACACCATGCATAAACCATACCCCCATGGGACATGGTGGAACCACAACATGGCTAAACCGAGGACACGAAAGCTTACCTTGCAAGCTAACTCCAAAAGCCAAGAGTCCACAGCTCAAAGTCCAAACACAGCAGATTCACAATCTGTTATGGACCAATACTATATCAATAATAATGCAACACAAGCATATAACTTAAAGACAACGCCTCTCCTTACGTTTTACGTCTTAAGGCTCTATACCAAGCCATAAGTCCTTAATCACAACGATTCTAACTTAGTTTAATTAAAACAGAAGTTCAACTTCATCAATCTAGGGTCCCCAAACCCCCAATAGCCTACTGTCCTCACAGCACAGCTACTGTTCTTCGAAATCCCATAATATTCAGATATTCCTCGGGACCATATTCGGATATTCAATATTCGGATATCTCACTGGACATATCCGGATATGCAATATGCGGATATCCAGAATCCCATATCCGAATATCTATTATCCGGATACTCAAAACCCATATCCGGATATTCATCGGGCACATATCCGGATATTTCACGACAGAATGCAGAAAATGCATTTCGTGAAGATATCCTTCCAATGTTGGGTTTTTAACGATTTAAAGCACCTAAACATGCATTTCTAGGTGTGTTCAACATTACCCAACAACAAGTTAACATCTTTAAGCCTTAACATGCATCAAGCTTTCATTTTTAAGCATTAAACTCATGATCAAAGGTTGGTACACATACCCCAGCTCAAAACAGAAGAAGAGGTTGCTCTTTGGAGCTCACAATCAGCCCCTCAAGACTGACTCAACAAGGTGCACGAAAATGGATCAACAAGCTTGGACCTTTCAACACAAAGGAAGCTTCTTGGACCTCACAATGCCAAAACAAAGGCTCCCACAAACAACCAACCCAAGTCAGCCTCAAAACCTCACACACAGTGGCTGAGCACTCCCCCAAGCCCACTCTCCACACTCACAAGTCACCACTTAAGTGTATACAAGAAGAAAGGGTGAAGAAAACCAATAAAGGTCACAACTTGGCTCAAGAATGAGGGAGAAGGCCAAAGGAACAGAAACTGGTCAGCCTCCACCAACAACTCACGCTCAAATTCTGGTATCTAGGGCTTTGTGCCCTTTAAAAGGAGTATATATAGCCTAAATGCACTTAAACACACATTATTAACTTTAATTGCTACGCTTAGCATTTTAATTCCGAATTTTTGATTCTGAAACTAGACATTTTTCTAAGAATTATCATATTTGTTTCGTAATTTTCTGAGCACCTTACCGGTACGCGCTTTTCCAAGCCAGTACCGGTTTCTAGCACTAGTTCTCATTATCTGGACTTGAAACTCGTTTTACAAGTCCTACATATTATTCTAGTAATTATCATACACTTATTATAATTTTTCGGGATACTTTTTCGGCACGCATTTATACCGACTAGCAGAACCGGTATCTGCACTTTTCTTCCGAAAAGCGACTCTCAGCATTATTACTCACTTACTATAATTATTAAAGCCTCATAATAATTATTAGGGTCAATTATGGAATCATTTCCTAATTTTGCATAATTAATTAATTAAATACCTTAATTAACGGTGCGGGTTCTTACATTCACCCCACCTTTTTAGGATTTTGACCTCAAAATCAGAAACATACCTGGTCGAAACTCGAGGTACTGCCGGAGAAGCTCGTCCTCACGCTCCCAAGTACACTCCTCAGGAGTCCTTCCGATCCACTGCACCTTGACCATCAGAATGATCTTGCTCCTCAGCTGCTTCTCGCCACGATCGAGAATCTTTAGTGGTCCGACGGGAGTCTTTAAGTTCTCCCGAACTTCCACATCATCCGGTTGCACTACGTGCGAAGGATCTGCTATGTACCTCCGAAGCTGAGACACGTGAAACACGTCGTGGATGTTGGCCAGGTTCGGAGGCAAGGCAAGCCGGTAGGCAACAGGTCCTACTCTACCAAGAATCTGGTATGGCCCAATAAACCGCGGGCTCAGCTTCCTCACTCCGAGTGCCCGTCCAACACCGGTGATAGGTGAAAGTCTCACAAACACGTGCTCACCCTCACTGAACTCCTGTGGTCGATGCTTGACATCGTAGTAGCTCTTCTGACGATTCTGCGCCTGCTTCAGTTTTTCCCTGATCATCTGGATCTGCAGGGTGGTATCTTGGACAAAGTCCAAGCCAAACAACTCACGATCCCCAACCTCCGACCAGCAGGTAGGTGTACGAAACCTCCTTCCGTAGAGCGCCTCGTAGGGTGTCATGCCCAGGCTAGCATGGAAACTGTTGTTATAAGAAAACTCTACCAATGGAAGGTACCTATCCCATGTCGAGCCCTGCTCCAACGTGCAAGCCCGCAACATGTCCTCCAAGGTCTGGATAGTTCGCTCAGTCTGTCCATCAGTCTGAGGGTGATAGGCGGTACTCAATCTCAACTGTGTACCAAAAGCTCCCTACAGCGCCTCCCAGAACCGAGATGTGAACTTCGGGTCCCTACCACTGATGATACTCACGGGCACCTCGTGAAGCCTCACAATCTCGCGAACATACAGTCTGGCCAACTTCTCTGTAGTGAAGCTCACCTTCACTGGAAGGAAATGGGCAGACTTCGTCAGTCTGTCCACAATGACCCATATCGAGTCACAGCCAACCTGAGTCTTCGGCAAACCCACAACGAAGTCCATGGAAATGCTCTCCCATTTCCACTCTGGAATCTCAAGAGGCTGAAGTTTACCAGACGGCTTCTGGTGTTCAATCTTCACTTTCTGGCATACCAAACACTTGGACACAAAGATGACAACATCTTTCTTCATGCCTGGCCACCAGAAGTTCTTCTTCAAGTCTTGATACATCTTAGTAGCACCAGGGTGGATAGAAAACTGACCCTTATGGCCTTCTGACATAACCTCTTCTGTCAACGGACCTCGAGGAACCACAATCCTCCGCTGGAACAAAAGCAATCCATCATCATTCCAAGATACACCGTCTTGGTTCTTCACATAATCCAGACACTCTCTCTGAACTTGTGCCTCTTTGATCTTTTCTAGCAGCTCGTTCACAACATCAGATGCTTCCAACCCGAGAAGTACGCTCGCACACGGAGCGGTCACTGCCAAGTGGCGGAACTTCTCAACCACATTGAAGTTACCAAGTAGCAAACTGGATGAACTACTAGATTTCCGACTCAAAGCATCAGCTACCACATTGGCCTTGCCAGGGTGATACCTTAGCTAAAAGTCGTAGTCCTTTATGAACTCCATCCATCTCTTCTGCCTCATGTTCAACTCCTTCTGGTCGAATAGGTATTTCAAACTCTTGTGGTCACTGAACACCACAAACCTCAAACCAAAAAGATAATGCCTCCAAATCTTGAAAGCAAACACAATCGCGGCCAACTCCAAATCATGAGTCGGGTAGTTCTCCTCATGAGGCTTCAACTGCCTCGAAGCAAAAGCAACAGCTCTACCAGACTGCATCAGCACACAACCCAGCCCCTTTTCAGAAGCATCACAGTAAAGCTCAAACTGCTCCTCAAGATCAGGAAAGATCAACACAGGTGAAGAAGTCAATCTCTCCTTCAACTCCTGAAAGCACGCCTCACACTCGTGAGTCCACACAAATGGAGTCTCCTTTCAGGTAAGGCGAGTCAAAGGGAGAACCATCGTGGAAAAACCCTTGATGAACCTCCGATAGTAACCTGCCAAACCTAAGAAGCTCCTCACCTCCGTAGCTGTCTTGGGTCTCTCCCAATCCAACACGGCCTCAATCTTGTTGGGATCCACTGCAACTCCATATGCTGAAATCACATGCCCCAGAAACTTGACTGATTTGAGCCAAAACTCACACTTAGAAGGTTTAGCATAAATCTTTTTCTCCTTCAGCACTTGCAGAACTATCCTCAGATGCTCTGCATGCTCCTCCTCAGTCTTGGAGTAGATCAGAATATCATCAATGAAGACAATCACAAACTGATCCAGATACGGCTAGAAAATCCTGTTCATGTAATCCATGAACACTGCTGGTGCATTCGTGAGTCCAAACGGAATCACCAAATACTCAAAATGACCGTATCTCGAACGAAACGCGATCTTCGGGACATCCTCCGGCTTCACCCGAATCTGATGGTATCCAGACCGGAGATCAATCTTGGAATACACACAAGTACCCCTGAGCTGATCCAACAGATCATCAATCCGAGGAAGGGGATACTTGTTCTTGATTGTCACCTTGTTAAACTGCCTGTAGTCGGTGCACAATCGCATTGTCCCGTCCTTCTTCTTCACGAAGATAACCGGTGCTCCCCAAGGAGACACACTCGGTCTAATGAAATCTTTCGCTGAAAGATCCTCAATATGCTTCTTAAGCTCAGCCAACTCCGGTGGCGACATCCGATAAGGAGCTAAAGAAATCGGCCCCACACCGGGAAACAAGTCAATGAAGAACTCTATCTCCCACTGTGGCAGAAACTCAGGAATCTCCTCAGGAAACACCTCGAGGAACTCCCCCACCACAGGAATGCCAATGATATCCTCCTGTGTCCCACTCACCAACCACCCAACATGACATAACCCAATGCCCCTGCTCGCAGCGCTCTCCTGGCCTGCAGTAGTGAAATGTATGGCGATGAACTAGCTGTGGAATCACACGGAGACATCACCACGCGCTTTGCACAGCAATCAATCAATGCACAATTTCTAGACAACCAATCTATGCCCAGAATAATCTCAAGGTTGGCCATCGGCAACCCTATCAGATCTACCGAGAACTCACGGCCGTCCCACTGAAACGCTACATCGCGATGTACAGTGGTAGAATCACAAATCTCTCCGGTGGCGGTAGTCACCTGCAACGGTGGAGAAAGCACAACACTGGGCAACTCAAGCCCCAAAGCAATCGGGGTAGCAGCAAACGAATGAATAGCCCCGGAATCAAAGATAGCATCGACAAAAGAATCACCAATAGACACAGTACCTCTGACAAGGTTCGGAGCGCGGTCCGACTGCTGCCTATCCAGTGTATACACTTTCCCAACAGAAGGTGGCACTGCAGGTGCCGAAGAAGATGCCATCGGAACCATCTGCAAAGGAACTGCCTGAACAGCTGCAGCTCTCGCCGTCGACGACAGACAATCTCTAGAGAAGTAGCCCTCCTTGCCACACTTGAAGCACAACAACTGCCCCGTAGCACAGCGTCCCACATGCTCCTTCCCACATCCCGAACATCTCGGAGTGGTAGGAGGCCTAGCAGAACTCCCCTGATGTGAAACAACTCTCTTGAACTGACCAGGCGCCTGCCTAATCGCTAACTTTTTTCCCTTGCCCTTATCAGCAAACCTCTTGTCCTTCCAAGAAGTAGGAGCAAGAGTGGAACCACCTGTTCCCTTGCCCTCCTCAACCTTGGCCCTCTTGGCCTTGCTTGCCACGCAAACATCCTCGATGTCCTTACACTGCTGAACCAGTGTACCAAAGTCCCTCGAAGCAGCACCAGCAAGATGCTCAGCAATCACGTCACTAAGTCCCCTGCGGAACTTAGCTGCCAGAAACAATGGAGTAGGAGGAACCATCCGGAAGTGTGCAAACTTCACTAGCTCATTAAACTTAGCCAGGTACTCATCAACAGACATCGAGCCCTGTACCAAACGATCAAACTCTCCCTGCTTCCTCTCCTGCGCATCATAGGGAAAGTATCGGACCAGAAAGCACTCCTCAAAGAATGGCCACGTCATGACACGACCCTGCCTCTCAAAAGCACGAGAGATGTGCGTCCACCACTCATGGGCATCGCCCTCCAGCATGTAGGTCGAGAACATCAGCTTTTGTGGGTCTGTACACTACATAACCCGAAATATCTTGTCCAGCGACTCTAGCCATCTCGCAGCAGCAATAGGATCCAGAGACCCCTCAAACACAGGTGGCTTATGCTTCCTGAAAGCATTCAGCCGGCGATCGATCACATCACGATCCTCAGCAATCCCCACAAGGGGCTCCCCCGTCTCAGCGGCATGACTAGCATTGCCGATGTGACTATGGCTCTCCTCCTGAACACTAGGTGGAGTCGGTGGCGGTGGTGGTGGAGCCTGGCCAATAGTAGGACCAGCTCTCATCTCCTCCAACATGACTCTCATCATCGTCATGTTCGCCATCCTGTTCGCCTCGAGGACTTCCTCTGTGGTCCTCCGGTTCGCTTCACGAACCTCAGCTGCGGCTATCCAATTCGCCTCGCGAACAGCTTCCATCATTGCTGCGTTGGCCAATCTAGTGGCCTCCTGATCGACTAACCTAGCCGCCTGCATCTCAGCCAATGCAGTCACGATAGGATCGAATTGATCCATAGAAGTCTCTCGTGTTCTCCCGGACCTTACCATGACTCTGCACAAGTTACACAAATTATGAGTTGATCAGGCCTACGCAATGTGATCACATATACAACATCATAATAAAATTCGACAGAGTAAACACAAAGACAGACACAACCAAACAACCTAGCAATTGCAATACATACAGGCTTTTCCCTCGAACCATTGCTCTGATACCATAAATGTAACACCTCGTATATATCCGGTAATGTTATCATAATATCGTATTAAGCTGCGCTTAATTAAAAATGCGGAATTACTTTTTCTTTTCAATTATGATGCCATTAACATTACCAACTTGCTTAATAATCAATTAATAAAACATCGCCTGTATGTAATTACAATAAAACAGCTAACTGAAATACCTCATGACATAGATAATATAAGTGTGGCTCTAGTCACGGAACTACAACTACGTAGACCGGACCATCTAACAGTTTATACAACTCCAAACTACAAGTACAAACAGAAAGTGTCATGGACAATCCCCATGCTCACTCAAATAAGGCAACATGCCCAACATCAATCTCAACAAATACATAATTATAAAAGGCATAAAACATAATTAACATCAATATCCAGTCATGCTAACAAATAAGCAGAAACAACATAATCAGCTAAGCTCCGGCCTCCTGCCGCCTGAGGCATCAATACCCATACTATCTGATCCTGAAATAAGCATTCCCCAAACGTGGGGTAAGATCTCTAATCTAGAAATCTCAGTAAGTCAGTGAGTCCTCAAGGATCTTCCACCCCAAGCTCACTTACATGTGCAATATAAGTTCAAAAACAGTTTATCATTTATCATTTCTAAAACAATGCAATGCAGCAGATAATCATGCCATGTGTGTCAATACTAATCTACTAGCCAGAGACAGTGCAGGTATACGTCTATCACCTACACACCGTGCAAGTACAACTTGCATTCACCCCGGTACACCGTCTTGTATGGCGCTACATACTCAGGCTTCCCGTCAAGATGAAACAACACATGCATATTAAAAGCCATTACATGTAAAGTTCAATCAACATATCAAATATCCAAAAGCATGTACACACCATGCATAAACCATACCCCCATGGGACATGGTGGAACCACAACATGGCTAAACCGAGGACACGAAAGCTTACCTTGCAAGCTAACTCCAAAAGCCAAGAGTCCACAGCTCAAAGTCCAAACACAGCAGATTCACAATCTGTTATGGACCAATACTATATCAATAATAATGCAACACAAGCATATAACTTAAAGACAACGCCTTTCCTTACGTTTTACGTCTTAAGGCTCCATACCAAGCCATAAGTCCTTAATCACAACGATTCTGACTTAGTTTAATTAAAACAGAAGTTCAACTTCATCAATCTAGGGTCCCCAAACCCCCAATAGCCTACTGTCCTCACAGTACAGCTACTGTTCTTCGAAATCCCATAATATCCGGATATTCCTCGGGACCATATCCGGATATTCAATATCCGGATATCTCACTGGACATATCCAGATATGCAATATCCGGATATCCAGAATCCCATATCCGGATATCTATTATCCGGATACTCAAAACCCATATCCGGATATCACATATCCGGATATTCATCGGGCACATATCCGGATATTTCACGACAGAATGCAGAAAATGCATTTCGTGAAGATATCCTTCCAAGGTTGGGTTTTTAACAATTTAAAGCACCTAAACATGCATTTCTAGGTGTGTTCAACATTACCCAATA
Organism: Gastrolobium bilobum; assembly: GCF_033153095.1. Taxonomy (NCBI): domain Eukaryota; kingdom Viridiplantae; phylum Streptophyta; class Magnoliopsida; order Fabales; family Fabaceae; genus Gastrolobium; species Gastrolobium bilobum. The sequence goes on along the minus strand of NW_026899745.1, from coordinate 79,392 downwards.
ACAAGTTATCATCTTTAAGCCTTAACATGCATCAAGCTTTCATTTTTAAGCATTAAACTCATGATCAAAGGTTGGTACACATACCCCAGCTCAAAACAGAAGAAGAGGTTGCTCTTTGGAGCTCACAATCAGCCCCTCAAGACTGACTCAACAAGGTGCACGAAAATGGATCAACAAGCTTGGACCTTTCAACACAAAGGAATCTTCTTGGACCTCACAATGCCAAAACAAAGGCTCCCACAAACAACCAACCCAAGTCAGCCTCAAAACCTCACACACAGTGGCTGAGCACTCCCCCAAGCCCACTCTCCACACTCACAAGTCACCACCCAAGTGTATAAAAGAAGAAAGGGTGAAGAAAACCAATAAAGGTCACAACTTGGCTCAAGAATGAGGGAGAAGGCCAAAGGAACAGAAACTGGTCAGCCTCCACCAACAACTCACGCTCAAAGTCTGGTATCTAGGGCTTTGTGCCCTTTAAAAGGAGTATATATAGCCCAAACGCACTTAAACACACAATATTAACTTTAATTGCTACGCTTAGCATTTTAATCCCAAATTTTGGATTCTGAAACTAGACATTTTTCTAAGAATTATCATATTTTTTTCGTAATTTTCTGAGCACATTTATGGTACGCGCTTTTCCAAGCCAGTACCGGTTTCTAGCACCAGTTCTCATTATCTGGACTTGAAACTCGTTTTACAAGTCCTACATATTATTTTAGTAATTATCATACACTTATTATAATTTTCCGGGATACTTTTTCGACACGCATTTATACCGACTAGCAGAACCGGTATCTGCACTTTTCTTCTGAAAAGCGACTCTTAGCATTATTACTCACTTACTATAATTATTAAAGCCTCATAATAATTATTAGGGTCAATTATGGAATCATTTCCTAATTTTGCATAATTAATTAATTAAATACCTTAATTAACGGTGTGGGTTCTTACAATCTCCACCATCATGAGTAACAACTCTTGCTCCATCACCAACGCGGAGGTCCACCTCATTCTTCTCCAATCTTCTAGGGCTCTTAAGCACCTGCAACACATTGCAGATTATAAGAACCACAACCGGTATCCAATACCCATGAAGTCGGATTAGCACAAGAATAATTTATCTCAATCATGTGAATACCTGAGGTAGAAGCATCACCATGCTCCTTCACACTCTTCAGGTAGTCTGGACAATTCCTCTTCCAATGGCCATTCTTGCCACAATGGAAGCATACAACATCGCTTTTGTCCTAGGGTGCACTCTTACATTTCTCTTTGCCCTTTTTCTTATTCGATTTTCCTTTGGGCATAAGGGAGTTGCCTTTTGCAGGCTTCTTGCCCATACCCTTGGCCCTTTTAGGCCCACCAATCAGAAGAGCTTGTGTCTCATCTTTCTTGATAGACATTTCAGCAGTTGTTAACATACTTAACAACTCTGGCAAGCTCACTAGCATCCCATGTATGTTGTAATTCATTATGAATTCACTGAAAGAAGGAGGAAGTGATGATAGAACTAAGTTATTAATTAATTCAGCATCCATTGTGAACCCTAGACCCTCTAGCTTCTCAATGAGCGCTATCATCTTCAGCACATGGCGGTTAAAACACATGCCTTCAGTCATTTTGCATAGGAACAATTCCCTAAAGGTCTCATACCTCTCATGTCTGCCTTTAATATCGTACAACTCCCTGAGATGCAGGATAATAGAGGGGGCATCCATATGCTCGTGCTTTTTACGCAGTTCAGGTGACATGGATGCCAGCATGATGCAACAAACCAACACATTATCATCCATGTGTTGCTTGTGGGCCTCGAAATCAAATTTCGTGAACCCATCTTCCCCTTCCTTAGGCGTAATAGGTAAAGCAGTGTCAAGGACATAAGCAACCTTTTCGGCCCGCAGAACATTTCTGACGTTCCGATACCAGTCCATAAAATTATGACCGGTCAGTTTGTTCGTATCGAGTATTGAGCGCAGTGACAGTGGATTAGTCATACTAAAAACTGAAAATGTAAAGATAGATTAATTAATATATATTGTCGTGTAACAAATTATTAAAGACTTTAAATAATTTTCCCCTTCCACTATTTTATCTAAGTCAATGACCCTTCCCATTTGACTTAGGGTTAATCTACTTTTAGATTTTACCTTAGTGAGATTAAGAGTGCGATTATCTATTTTAACCCCTGTCTGTGACCACAAGATTAATTTAAATAATGGATTGATCCTCATCAACAGTATCTCATACCCTCTGTTAACATTAGGTTGACAACTCCTTGTCACTTAGTGGTGCATCTCATGCAACCAACCTAGCATTATTACCCTAAGCACATAAGCCCGGCTGAGCCTGCAACTTATGTCTCAGTTAAGTATTAACCAGCACCCTAAGTGTCTAACACTTCTAATACTACTCTTACTCAACGAAACAGTGGGTCCCAACTAAGTTGTGGAGCACCACTATGTAGAGGAGGTTCGAGTAATATCGGTGGTGGGAGGTAATCATATGCTTAATAATTTATTCCTTTAAGGGTTCCTTTTATTTGGGGTTTATTAGGTCTCATCAAACGCATTTATATTATTATCATGCTAGTCGTTATCCTATGTCAAACATCTATCGGATTACACTAGTTGTAATTGGACATGCATAATAATACACACAAACGCGATTTGTCCAATTCATGCATACTAGTCGTTCAAAACATAAAAGCATACATGCATATAAAACAGTTTTATTTGAGATGGTCATGGTGCTCGTGCATTTGTCCATCTTGTTTCTCAAGCATCGGCTCCTCGTCGTCTATACGCCACTAGCCTAATTATCTAATTACATATAATTAAAGAAACTCCAAAACATCTTTGGAGGGACATATAATAAAAATTCAAAATTCAAAATTCAAATTACAACTCTAATTAAAATAGAGCAAAATTACACATTAATTTAAATTTGAAATTCGAATTTCGGGCACCATGACCATCCCCTTCCAAATTGCACCTGAAAATTTAAACAGCTTGCAAGCACATAATATCAAATATTATATAAATATTTCCACACATATATTTTGATAATTTAACAATTAAAATATCAAAACAAGAATCAAAATTCAAAAATTTTCCAAATTTCTCCCAATGGTCGAATTTTGCATCTTTATGCATAATTCAAATCTTTGTCAAATCTTTCTCAAAGATCACAAAAATTAAACCATTTATTCAACCACAACTCATATGGCCGAACCATACATCATCATATACACAAATTTTATTAAATAAAATCATGGAGAAAATAATGCATTTGAATATTCACATCACGGCAGAATCATATTCCCTTTTCACAAGAATGTTTCTTCTGAAAAATTTCACAAAGAATCAAAACAAACAAAACTATGAGGTCATGTAGATATATGAACACCATAATCATATTAAACATGTTCGTAAAAAAAATCCACATGCAAGGAATTAATCTTTAACGAAAAGACCTTTTGACAGTGAGAAAACTAATTTCACAAACAAAGTACCATCACCCGCCGATGGTAAAGCGACCAGGCTCTGATACCACTTGAAAGTAAAATGGCCTTAAAGGCCGTAGCATGTGAGAGGGAAAAACAAAATTTTTCATATGCGGAATTACACATGCAATCAAGAATCATGCTTTATGGCATGTGATGTTACCTTTGTTTGTGAGTTCAAAACTCCAAGACGATCAGTGTTAGGTTTGAAGGGTTCAAACCCTCTAACGTTGATCCACACCATCCACATCAAGATGAAAGAACGCTTTCTTGAAAGCCACCAATTGACCACCACAGAGAGGCTTGCTATGCGCTCAATAGGTGAAGAAGGAGGCTAGGTATATGTGTTTAGAAGAGTGAAGTCTCCAGCATGAAAACTTCACAAGAGTGGGAATGGTATATTGAAGAATTGGCTAGGTTCTTTTGAAAAACCTTAAGGAGGAACTCACCAACTAGGCGCACAAGAGAGGGAGAGAATTAGTGTATCAAATCAGAATTTTTACTTTACTTATAATGAAAGTGGCGCACAAGTGAGTGAGACAAATGTGGAGTTGTTGCAATTCAAAAATCCCAACAACCTCCCCTTTGAATCCTCATAAGACTAGGTCTTTATCTAGTCAAAATTCTGAACCAATGGTCATCATATGACCACCAATTCATGCGCCCCTATTCAGCCCAAAAAGGGTCCAGATACATTTGAGTTGTTGCATTCAAGTTTGAACCAACTAGCTCACTGATTCTCTCAACAACCAAATCTGATTGGAGCTTGTTGGTTTGACAAGATGACAATCATCTCCCACCAAAATGGCGCCCCAAATCAGCCCTTGGAGATCTCCATAGATCTTCTCTTGATACAAGGGATTTGTTCCAACAAGATCTCATCTTATCCTTTTGTTATGAAACAACTTTTCATAGCCAATTCAAATTTGAATTCTAACATTTAAATTCAAACGTTCAAACATTTAAATTCTAAATTCAAATTCAAATTTCAAATTCAAAATTCAAAATTCAAATTCAAAATTCAAATTTCAAAATTCAAATTTCAAATTTCAAATTTCCAATTCAAAATTCGAATTTTAAAATTCAAAATTCAAAATTCAAAATTCAAATTTCAAATTCAAAATTCAAATTTCAAAATTCAAAATTCAAAATTTAAATATTTGATAATTAATTTAACTAATTAAATTAATTAGTAATGTCTTGGACCATCCAAGCCCATTAACAATACCATGCGCCCTCTCCATCTTAGGTGGGCTTCCAAACTTCATCTTGGGCTAACAACCATTATTAGGCCCAATACCTTTAATGCTATATCATCATGACATTAAGGTGTTAGTGTGTGACCCATTAGGTCCAACATAGCCACTCACATAAATGGGCTCGGGCCCAACAAGCCCACAACCCATTTAATGACAACACAGAGCACTAGCAATGCTTTGTTGCCCCAGAGCTAGTTAGATTAATGACTTGTTCATCCTATCACACATAAATAGTTGCCGTATGTATTTCTTTTCGTCTCGGTTACCTTCCCACAAAACCTAGGGTAAGGAAGCGTATCAACCCTTGCGGTTTAGGGTAAGCTTTATTCGAAATAGGGAATCTTCAATTTACTGACTCTAAAGGCAGATCATCTCATGATCTCTTTTACTATGCATAGATTCCCGAGTCCCTGTAAATGTCATCCCGATTTCTCCGGTTTACAGATAACCTAATCTCTCACAGAGATTTGACGAGTTCCTTCAGCTTATCACCCTAGCCTTGTGCTCTTTCAGGACAACCCCAACAGTATACCTATGAGTCTCCATGTTTCAGGCAGACGAGGTATACAGTCAAAGCATGCCTTCTAGAACACAGTCTAGGTAATAACTTCTGGTCTAAGGAAAGACATACCCAAATATAAAGAGACTACTCTAATGATACTCTCTATGAGATTTCCTCATAGAGTCTCTTTTGTGGGTCTGTTCGATGCGAGCTATACCCTTATAGATCCATATCTGTAGCTAAGACATCTCCATATCTGTAGCTAATGAGGTCTTTACCTTGCACCCGAATACAAGTAGATAAGTCGTGCTAGTCTTACCCGAGATCACTGATCCCCATTCTCAGTGTCTCTAGACTAGGAACATAAAATTAGGAATAAATATCCAGTATCCTTGAATCTTCATGATCGTGATCTCATCACAGATACTCAAGAGATACCTATTTTATTCTAAGGGGTTTATCCAGTTACTCATATAAAATATTAACAGTAATATCGAGACAAAATATGAAATAGGATAAATAGTGTTTTTATTTATTTGCGACAATACAAAGGTCCACATATGTCCTAATCTAATTAAAAGATTGTCTCTAGGACATCCATATACTAACAAGAAAAAGGAGAAGGGAAACAAAGCCAACGAAACGTAAAGAAATATCAAAGGAGGAAGCCAGAAACACTGTACCTGAGGTAATGCAGAGAATGGAGAGAAGAAGACCGGCACGAGAACACTCACACAGAGAGAAAACAAGGCAGGAGTAATAAGGAGGCTGAGTTTCGTGAAGAAGGTACTCAAGGAGGTCCTTCTCTCTTTTAAATAAGGAGAGAAAGATCAGGATGACGTACACGTGTAGTGCCCTCCTTGCTCAAACGTAGCATGGCACAACCGTCAGGTAATGGGCGGTTATGATTATGGGCCCGATGGTAATTACAGGGGGACAAGACACCCCTCACGTCACATTAATGTGTCGTGCCTCGTGACACTTGAGTGCCTGCTGTTAATTACAATAAAGACAGTACCCATCATTATGGCCCCTCAAAAATCGAAAAGCCACCTTGCCTGTCAGAATGGCAACCTCTTCCCAAAAAGCCCCTAGCAGACCGCTCAGACCGACAACAAAGCGTCGCCAAAGCCCATTTACCGTGGAAACCCCACCCGAAACCGCCACACTCCAAATATTCGCTGAGTCATCAAGAGATCCCTCTACACGCCTATACCAATCGCTCCGGTCGCCAACAAAGCGTCGCCAAAGCCCATTTATCTTGGCACCAACCTACGCTTGCTACCAAGCTGGGGGGCTCCTGTTCCGGATGGCCCAGCAACACAGCGGTCCAAAGGTCCAGGCCCAATCTCAATCTTCATGCCACGTCAGCCCTACCAGCTGGTAAGATCCCCAGACTCCCAACGTGACGACTCTTCCCAGGGGAAACACCAAAATGTCCTACCTTGGGACCCCAACCCCGAAGGCAATCGCCCCAGATGCCATATGGGGAAACTGCCATTTGTCCCACGCTGACACCGCCAGGCACAGGGGGTACAACACTGTTATCATAGCAGCGTCTGCCACGCCCAGAGCTGCCACCTGGAGCCAATCCCAAGGAGGGTTGACTCCCTCCTCACCAACCAGAGCAAGGTTCACATCACCTTCCCTATAAATAGCCCCCTGGGAACACCAATCTCTCATCTTATGTATTGTTATTCTGCCCATTTACATTGAGTCACACATCCACACACCTACCCCATTGTTAATTACTTGCTTCATACTTGGAACTGTATCACTTAGCTTGGTCTCTACCTGTGCTAAGGGTATAATCCATATAGTGACTCCATTCCCAAAGGGAACATAGTGGGCTTATAGATTCCAACGGTACAACGCGACGACTCTTCCCAGGGGAAACACCAAAATGTCCTACCTTGGGACCCTAACCCCCGAAGGCAATCACCCCAGATGCCATAAGGGGAAACTGCCCTTTGTCCCACGCTGACACCGCCAGGCACAGGGGGTGCAGCACTGCTATCATAGCAGCGTCTGCCACGCCCAGAGCTGCCACCAGGAGCCAATCCCAAGGAGGGTTGACTCCCTCCTCACCAACCAGGGCAAGGTTCACATCACCTTCCCTATAAATAGCCCCCTGGGCACACTAATCTCTCATCTTATGTATCCTTATTCTGTCCATTTACATTGAGTCACACATCCACACACCTATCCCATTGTTAATTACTTGCTTCATACTTGGAACTGTATCACTTAGCTTGGTCTCTACCTGTGTTAAGGGTATAATCCATATAGTGACTCCATCCCCAAAGAAAACATAATGGACTTATAGATCCCAACAATACATGTTCAATTACCTAATTAACCAGAGATAAGCCTAGGATTAGGAACAACCCAAAAAAATCTTAACACAACGGTACTTCCATCTGGGGAAACCTTTTGCCCAAATTTTAATACAAGGTTGTCAGGTGAATGACCTCTGCACTCAAACTTTTTATAGCATTATCCATTTTTAAATAAAATATTTTTATATTGTTGTCAAATTATGTATTGACAGTTGCGACATCAATTAAAAGAAATTTCAAATATAATTTATAACAATAATCACTTGAGAAATCAAGCACTTTTAAATGTCAAGACATAATTAGATCATGTATAGATAGTTAACTGAAATTAATATTAAAAAATCCCGTTATCCAAGAGTAGTATTAAAAATTCTAAATGTAGTAAGCATTTTGACCTTGATTTTTCTAGTATATAAAGAACTGGACTGATTAATTTACCTAGCTAGTTAAGCTAATCAGAGATAAGCCTAGGATTACGAATAGCCACACCCAAATTTTTTTTCAAACACAACGTAGTTCCGTATGGGGAAACCTTTGCCCAAATCTTTATACAACGTCGGCAGATGAATGGAAAGCAAAAGTCAAAATTTGCAACAAATATTGTACGCATATCATATAAAAATGTTAGCAATATATTTTTTGATATATTTTTTTCAGCACATTTTTTATCATTGAGCAAGTGTCAACCGACTCTCTTTAAATATGACTATTTAGTGAGATTCACATAGAGTTCACAAAACAATAAAAAAATAAAATAAAAAATAAAAACTAGCACTCATTTTTGTCTCTCTCTCAATCATAATTGAATATCTTCCTTTCTATCATTGACTTAAACATGGCAAGTTGCATGACCAGCTGGCTAGTGTCTCCAAGAGTTACATGTACTACCACCACCAGATAGTAACTCCCCAAGTATCACATGTTCCAATCATTCACTCAATACACTCTCCATCAAAATAGAAAAAAAAAGAAAAAAAAAAAAAGATTTATTAATCCATCTCTAGTAGTCTATTAATTCAGCTTCTTGGGATTCTAGGTAATGAAGATTTCATACTCTTCCTAGAACCCCTTTTAAAAACAGAGGCTTTCTTATCATTTCCTGCGTGGAAAGGGATAGCCACAACTCAGAAGAAGCATGAACAACACTTCCAATTCTAATAGCAGTGATTCACTAGACTTGGATGGATCATATGCATATTATTCTGTAGGATTATACATTGGGTTTGTAGCAGTGATCACTGTCATAGGTATCACAACATATTATTGTAGCCGAAGATGTTTGCAAAATAGGCAAAGAAGTGCCACTGAAAACACCAGCTTGGAGGTAGGTTCTAACTTAACCATCCAAGTTCATAAAAAAGAAGCCATTGTGAACAGTTATCCTGTGCTATTATACTCCGAAGCAAAGATTCATAAGCCTGATTCAGCAACAATGACATCATGCTGCTCAATATGCTTGGCAGATTACAAGGACACAGATTTGTTGCAGCTTCTACCTTATTGTGGCCACATGTTTCATGGAGACTGCATTAACCAGTGGTTGCAGGTGAACCTTTCATGTCCGGTGTGTCGAACCTCGCCACTCCGAACTCCTATTTCAACTCCTCTGGCTGAAGTTGCTCCCTTGTCAATTACAAGACATGATTAAATTGAAGAATAGAAGAATATGCAGAGGATTATTAGATGGGTAAGATCAATATGTACATACTTTTCTTTTGTAAAATAACATTCATTCTTGTTAATGTCTTTGGACTTGACCATTGAAAAGAATTAATTGTGGAGTTATAGGTTGTACATATTTTGTAAGTAGCAATATTAGATTTTTGTATATATGTTTGCATGATGGGTGAAGGGGATGAACCCAGGATTTCTTTCATTGTTTGATCTTAATTTACTTAATTGGAGTTGCTTAAGGTTGTTTTAATTTATTGTTAGTTCAACCTTTCTGTCCTTATTTGCTTCTCATACTCATTTAACTTGATATGAGAAACAATGGTAAGTAACTTCCAATGTGATCTGAAGTGTAGATCGGAAATGTAGAACCATGAGAAAAGGATTGGTTGTTGCTAACTAGGTCCACTTAGAGGTACCGGGAATTACGTGATCAGATCTCTGGGAAGTCGGCTAAAGAGTTGAAGTGTGATGGTCTCTGGCTCTCTGCCATGTGTATGGAGGAATAAATAATAGTTAGTAGCCTGTGATGAGTCGACCCATGTGCCTGATGGCTCAAGCATGTGAGTTTGTGGGCTAGGTATGTACTTGGCCCACAACCTGTGACTTAGCATACTTGGATATGATCCAATTAAGGATCACGATAAGTATTTGAGTTTGGACATGTCCCATTCTTTTTCTACTCAATTCTCCAGTGCCAACTGAGCTACCATCATTTAGTGGACATATCTCATTCTCACTTAACTAGAAAAAAAAGCTGATTAGTATGGACAAATTAGGCTTGGGCTGGACTCGTTATGGTTAATGAGAATATGAGTCAATTAGTTGGGCTTGATAATGATCCAATTACAAGATAAGGGAGAGAGTATTTGGGTTAAGGGAGTGGTCAATTGAGCTTGGGTTAGGTGAATGGTGATTCACCCTAACCCTAGGTATATGAGGCGCATGAGGTTTCTGTACAAAGCCTAGCCCCCACTTTGTAGTTGTGCCTCTCACCCTCTCCATGTAACCATCTGCCTCCTCTCATTCTCTTTTTCTCTCAGCCAAAACACTTGAGCTCATACCTTGTTCCATCACCTGGCAAGCACTCAAGGTTGCATGGAGTTAAGAAGAAGAAGAGTTCTTAATTGCTGTTGCATAAATCGTGTGGATCACTATTAGCAGTGAGGTTTGGAGACATTTGAATCTACAAGTGAAAGGTTCTTTGTTGTCGTTGCAGAGATAATGTAAATCACTGTCAGAGTGGCTTGGAAAAATTCAATCATACAAAAAAAGTTTTCTAGTATTAATGCGCCAAAGGTATGAGCTTTGAAACTTTCCCATGAATTTTATTTAGTTTTTATTTCCATGGAAATGCATGATCGATGCAAAGGTTGCATCTTTTTCCGCTGCAGACATGAAAAGTTCATTTCTTGCCATGCATTGATGATCTTTATTTGATAAAAAATCCCACCTTTGCACACTATCAGATCCATGAACTCCTTCATGATCCCTTTACTGTGCACAGACACCCGAGTCTTGTAGAAGTCATACGAGTCCTACCTATCTCTTGTGGACAACAAATCCCTTATAAAGGTCATGAATCCTTTTGACTTGTCCATCTAAACTCATTTGGCCTTGCAAACACTGAGTGGTGGGCATTGTTAAAGAGTGTAGTATTCCATTTCTGAGTGTCAGCCTGTGTGAAGGGAGTGGGGTTACTCTCCAGCTTGGTTGAGAGGGTGAGAGCCATATTCTTGACATTGAAGGCTTCAAGAAGCCATTTTTATAGAGAAAGGTCCAAGCTTGTAGTGCATTTTCGTGCCCTTGCAAAGTCAGAACCTTGGAACTGTGTTGGAAGCTCCAAGTCACTCTTTTTTCTGAGTTTAAGAGTTATAAGGTAAACATTGATCACCACCTTTGAATATTCATGAGTTTAGCTTGATTAATCAATTAAAAAGGGAAACTTTGATAATTTGAGTTAAGGATTGATAATCTAAGTCCAAAATATGTTAATGAATATTGGACTCCAAATCGAGTTTGGATCATTAAAAATGGTGTTATGCAGTGAACAATTCGAGTTTCTTCATTCAGTCTCATAAGTATTCGAATACTTTTCGTGTAGTATTCGAATACTCATCGGCAGGTAGTCGAATACTCATTGAAGGAGTATTGGGATACTTTTGTTGGAAGAAAAGTATTTGGATACCTTAGAAGAAGTATTCGGATACTGGATAGTATTCGAATACTGTATTAAATGTATTCGGATACCCTGTGGTATTTAGATACTGGGAGAAAAGTATTCGGATACCTTATGATATTCGAATACTTAAGTGAAAGTATTCAGATACTTTCTGGAGACTTGGAGTATTCGAATACTCATCGAGGAATATTCGAATACCTTATGCAGAATTTGCATGAAATCACTTAAAATGAGTTGGAAAGCCTTAATCACTTAATGGAACCTTGGACAATGAATATTAATGATTATTTATTATATAAACAGACTGTGATTGTGCTGTTTGGTGGCCTTGAGCTGGTGTGGACTCTTGGTTGGGATGGTTAGCTTAAGAGGTAAGTTTTCGTGTCCTCGATTTTGCCATTGTTGGTTCCACCATACCTCATGGAGGGATGGTTTATATGCATGATGTGTCTTCATGTATTGATATTTGAAATGTTGTTGAGCTGTTAAGTGCAAGTGCTTTATGATATCCATGTGTTGTTCGACCTAGACGGTAAGCCTGAGTATGTGGCATCATACAAGATGGTGATTTTGTGGGTGGAGTGCAAGCGGCGCCTTGCACTGATTGTAGGTTATAGACGTATGTAATTCCTACATTTCTCTGGCCAGTAGGATTCTTGACACATATGACATGATATTATGCTGCATTGCACTGATTTGGAACTTATACTGTTTTACTGCTTTTAGAACTTATATTGCACATGTAAGTGAGCTTGGGGTGGAGAGATCCTTAAGGACCTATTGCCTTACTGAGATTTCTGTTTAGAGATCTCACCCCACGTTCGAGGCACATTTTCAGGTTCAGGTAACTCGGGGGTTGATACCTCGGACGACATGAGGCCGGTGAGTTGAGATTTATGCTTTCATGATGATATGCTTGGATGCTGACATGTTCTATATTTATTATCATGTCATTTGATTTGAGACTCTCTTGGGCTTTGTTGCCTTATTTGGTGAGCATGAGAGGTTGTCCATGCCACATTAATTTGACTATGTTGATTTAGATTCGAGTTGTATAATGTATCAGGATTATGGTCCGGACTACGTGTTGTAGTTCCATGACTTAGATACCCACTTATTTATATGATGAGGTTATTCAGTGTATTTAGAACCCACTTATTTTTAGTGCAACAACTCCAAGAGCACTTATTTTTCTTCAAATTTTTGTGTAAGTGGGTGATGATTTTCTCCCAAAATAATGAGTTTCAAGAGTGGAGAGTGCTATGGTTGGGTTTAGAATGTCATTTACTTAAACTTTGATGTGCAACACTTTGACATTTGAAGAGGATTTGATGATGTTTTGGTTGGAAGAAAGTTTGAACTCAAACTTTGCCTATGGAAGAGAAGGCTACGAGTTAGAGAAGAAAGAGAGGAGAGAGAGAGTCAAATTTTTGTGAGTTTGGTGGCTTCCAACCACTTAAATCACTTAAAGTGAGTCCCACACGTCATTTAATTTTCTTGATTCACCCAATTTAACCCACAAATTCATAACCTACGTATTTTTCTCGTTCATGTCATATTTTTACTTCCTAAAAATACTGATCATTTTGTCACGCTTATCGGTACAATTATACCGCAGTATTTTACACCGGTAAAATCACTATTCATCAAATTTTCCGAAACTTGCCTATCCACTCGATTTTTTGTCCTGAATCCATTTCCGGCATTATTTTTACCATTTGAGACCTTTTACTCAATTTTTTATGCTTAGGGTTACGTGTTTGGTAAATTGCCATTTTGCTCGTTTTACGTATTTTGGCTCTAATTTCCAGATTTTCACTAATTCTACCACTTTAACCAACATTATCACATATAATCATGCATTTAGAAATACGAGATGTTATATTCACCCCTCCTTTTAGAAATTTTGTTTGCAAAATTAAATCATATCAGTCCGCTAACTTAGGATACAACCAGAGAATCTCATCCTCCCGTTCCCAAGTAGCTCCCTCAGGTGTGCGGCCTTCCCACTGGATCTTCAACATGGGAATAATTTTACTTCTCAGCCTCTTTTCGCTGTGGTCCAGTATTTCAAAGGGACCAATGGGAGTTTTCATATAATAACAGTTTTCATTCCAGTCTGGGCATGGCACCGTATGAGGCTTTGTATGGGCGGAGATGTCGTACTCCTACTTGTTGGACTGAGGTAGGTGACAAAGAGAGATTTGGGCCGAATTTTGTGCAAGAAACTACCGTACAGATTGAAATGATCAGAGAGAAGCTTAAACAGGCACAGAGTCGGCAGAAAATTTACTATGATAATAAGCACAAACCGTTAGAATTTGAAGAAGGTGACCATTTATTTGTGAGGTTGTCTCCGGTCACGGGAGTTGGCCGTGCCTTGGGTGTGAGGAAGCTGAGTCCTCGTTTCATTGGGCCGTATCAGATTATGAAAAGAGTAGGATTGGTGGCCTATCAGCTTGTCTTGCCCCCTCAATTGTCTAATTTACATGATGTCTTCCATGTGTTGCAGTTGCGACGGTATGTTCTGGATGAATCACACGTGGTGATACCAGATGATATTGAAATGCGGGAGAACTTGATAACTCCAATTGGTCCCATTGAGATACTTGACCGCAGCGAAAAGAGGCTGAGAAGTAAAATTATTCCCATGTTGAAGATTCAGTGGGAAGGTCGCACACCTGAGGAGGCTACTTGGGAGCGGGACGATGAGATTCTCCGACTGTATCCTGAGTTAGCGGACATGTATGATTTAATTTTGCGGACAAAATTTCTAAAAGGTGGGGTGAATATAACACCTCGTATTTCTAAATATATATTGATATATTATAATATTGATATGTTATAATATTGATTAAAAGGGTAGGATTAGTGAAAATCCGGGAATTTAGGCCAAAATACGTAAAAATGGCAAAATGGTAATTTACCAAACACGTGTCCCTAGGCATAAAAAATTGAGTAGAAGGTCTCAAACGACAAAAATAAGGCCGAAAATGGATTCAGAACGAAAAATCGAGAGGATGGGCAAGTTTCGAAAATTTTGGTGAGTAGTGATTTTTTTCGGTGTAAAATACAGCGGTATAATTGTACCGATAAACATGAAATTTTGATTAGTATTTTTAGGAAACAAAAATATGACGTGAACGCTAAAAATACATAGGTTATGAATTTGTGGTTTAAATTAGGTGAATTATTAAAGTTAATTTGCATGTGGGACCCACCTAAGGATTTAAGTGACTTAAGTGACTTGGAAGACCACCTTTTCAACAATTTCTCTCTCCTCTCCTTCTCTCCCAAACCGTGGAACTTCCATGGAAGCAAAACCTTAAACATCAAAACCACTCCAAATCATCTAGTGAACAACATTCTAGTGGTAGGTTTTCCTCAAAAGTGAGTGTTTGGAGAACTCTTATTCCATGAAAATTTCGAAAATTTGAGTGGATGAGTAGCTTTGGGGTTCTTTTGGGTTGATTAATTGGTGGAAAACCTATCCTTGTATCATTTAAAGACCATTGGTGGTAAGTTTCTACACCTTTTTTGATTGTATCTTGAGATCATAAAAATTAGTAGGGTTTTGATGATGTAAGTTTGGTTAGGGTAGATAGGAGCATTAAATGGTATGTCTCATTTGGAATTAAATGCTTAAAATGATAAATGATGATGATTGATGCAATAAAATTTGTGGGGATGTGGAAATTTTAACTTAGGCAAATTTTGTGTTGAGTTTTCAAGACTATATGAAATTGGTATGTGATGTAATTGAATAATTGAATTATGGACCATTGGTATAGGTTAATAATAGGATTTTATGACATGTGTAAGTGTTGAGTTAAATTGAAAACCTTGAGGGGTGCTTCCTTGAGGAATTCGAACCATAGGTGTTTGGTAGGAAAAATGATGTGAAAATATGGTTTAGGCAATGGATGATGATTAAGTGTATAATGGATGGGTTGGTGAATTACTTTGATGAGTCAAGTAGTTAAGATAATTGAATTAAATAGGAAAGGGCCATTAGGCCTAAGTGACTATCAATTGGTTTTAAAATTGTGTGGAATTGATTGGTTGTTTGCAATTGGTTGATGGTCATTGTGTTTGATCATATAGGTTGCCTCTCCCGGACGTTATAGTGGAAGATTGAACTTGGAGCGTACGTTTTGGAACAATACTCTTGGAGTTGAGGTAAACCTTTGGAACTTGGGTTTAGTCCCTTGTGTGCTCCACCACACCTAGTGGAAGGTTGTGGTTGGATTATGTGTTTTTGGCATTGTGTGATTATGTACTTTCATGCATTATTGCTTGCTTTTGTGTGAGATGTTTGTGGTCTATGGCCAGTAGATGTGTGGTGGTTTGGACTTCCGCTAGAGATATCCTTTGGGGATTCCGGTCGGGTTGTTGCCGTGGGGCCGACTCTGGGAGCGGTACCAGGACGATCCAAACGTGGGACTTTCGATGGATAGGGCTTATGAGGAGTTCCAGTTGGGTTTTGCCATTGGGTCGTCTCATCCATGGGAGAGGCACCAGGAAGATTCCGAGAGTTATATGATGGGGTCCTTGAACGAAATCCTAATGTGGATGTTCTTGGATTTGTCCCCAGTTGTTTGTGATATTATATGTCATGCATATTTACATAATGTTTAATTGTGCACATTGAGTAAGCCATGGGGTGAAGTCATCCTCTAGTACCCTTGGTTTACTGAGATATATTTATATATCTCACCCCGTGTTTGGGGGACATCATTTCAGCATATAGCGAGCAGGGAGGAGTTTCGGGCAAGAGGCCCGCTTAGTGGAGGAGTTATATCATGAGGTGCATTTGGATTGCATGACATTTTGGAGGAGTTTAATTGATGCACATAGTATGATGTTAGCATTTTGGACTTAGATCATGAACATATTGCATGTTGAGTTTTCTATGCTTTTGTAGTGTTCATGATTAGATTCTAAGTCTTTTGTATTTGATTTACATTATACCTCTTGTTTATAATTGTATTTGAGTGAGCATGGGACTTGTCCATGGCCACCTATGTTGTATTTAAGGCATTGGAAAACTTGTGTTGTAAATAGACCATTTGATGTGTAAAATTGTTATGATATTGAGAATATTGCAAATGATGCATTGATTAATGAATATGCATGATCGAAGGGCCTAGAGCCTACATTAGGACTTGTGTAAGGTGTATATGAAGTATCAAGGTGTTAGGAGTAAGTTATATCGCTCATTATGGGTCTTTAAAGCTGTCATCTGTCATTTTTACTGCAGAGTAATCGATTACTTTTCATTGGTAATCGATTACCTGAACCAGAAGACGAAAATTTGAGCCACTGTGATCAAAGTAATCGATTACCTGAGCATTGGTAATCGATTGCCTAGTTCATTAATCGATTACCTGAAATCAGGGGAGCCCAAATTGAGCTTCTGACTTCTATAGTAACCTTTGGTAATCGATTACCTCAAGCATGTCGATTACCACTGTGTTAAATTTTGAAAATGTGCTTTGTAAAATCTAAAATAAATGGGACTGCTTGGAGAGATTATATTTAGTATGTTTTATACTTCCGCGAGTCTTGCGTTACAATTACGGTGTTTTTTTAATTATTACATAAATGGTTAATGTTTAACAATGAGGATTTATTCAAAGAAAAAAAGTTTACCCGTAATTTAATTAACTCAATTACTGTGATTGTAACTGTGCTTAATACCATATGTAATGATAACATCACCGGTACGTAACGGGCTATTACATTTTATGGTATCAGAGCAGTTTTGGTTAGGAAACTCTGAGTATGTATGACTGTGTCTTTTGTTGCATAGCTATCTGTGAACTCTTTCTGATTAATGTATATGTGATTCCTCTGTGTGAGTCTGATCAACTCATTCCTTTGTGTTACATGTACAGATATCATGAGGAGAGTTCGTGGTCACCGTGGGACACGAGGTGCAGATCCTCAGCCGCCGGATCCGATTACTATAGTTCTTAATGCTCTGCAGGCGGAAACGTCCGTGAATAGGACCATGACTGAAAACCTAATGAAAAACAATCAGGATATGATGACTTCCTTCATGACTGAGATGAGGGCTGATAGAGATCATCGTAGGAGGGACGATTCTCCTCCACATACGACTACGGTGACACCTACACCAACGCCTTCTATTACTCCTCTGCAGGGGGAGAGTGGGGCCAGTCACGACACTGGTGAGGCTAGCCACCACACTACGGATCCTACATATGTTCTGCAACCTTCTGTTGATCCTCCTTCTATTGCTCAGTCCTTTGGTGCTGCTGAGCAAGTTGTTGATGATGCTATTGTTGGAGCGAAGGCTCATATAGTTTAGGAAACACAAACCACCCGTATTTATGGGGTCAAAGGACCCGAAGGAGGATACTAACTGGCTTATGGGGATGGATAAGATTTTCCAGGTGATGAGGTGCCAGGATCTTCAGAAGTTATTGTATTATGTGTACATGCTGGAGGGAGATGCACACGAATGCTAGTGTAATGCATCTCGCCCTTTTACTATTCAAGGGGTGGAGATGACCTGGGCCATGTTTGAGGGCCTATTTCATGAAGAATATTTTCCCAGTGATGTCCGGGAGGCTAAACAAGGAGAATTCGATAAGCTGGTGCAGGGTTCATTGTCTGTGGATGCATATTTGGCCAAGTTCAATGAATTAGTCAAGTTTGCAAATTATTGGGGGGGGGGGGTACTCTACCTACTCCAGAATTTCTTTCTGCGAAGTTCCAAAGAGGATTGAATGAAAAGATTGCTAAGAGGATGTCGAATACAGCAATGAGGAATTTTGCTGATCTTGTGACCCAATGTAAGAGGGTCGAAACTGTTTATGGGAGATATCCTAAGTCTAATGTGGCTAAAGAGCAAGAAATTAAGAGGACAACTGGTCCTTCTAGAAATAGTAATAGAGGTGGATACCATCATAATAACAACAAGGGAAGGGGGTTGCAAGTAAGGCAGCCTCCTGGTCAATTCAAGAGGAGTGCAGCCCCAGGTGGTGGAGCTGTTGATAGATACTATACCCCACAGTGTGGGAAGTGCAAGAAATACCACAAAGGTATATGTGGTGCTGGCCCGGGGGCTTGTTTTAAATGTGGTCAGACATGCCATTTTACTAGGAGTTGTCCATCTTTTGCGGGACAGGCTGCGAATCTGCAGGCCTCACAGGCTCACCTGAAGGTACCCCAGAAGAGGCACCAATGCTAATACCGTGACTAAAATTGGCACGAGTTTGAGGCTCTACTGAATCTGCAGGCCTTACCGACTACTACTGCTACTGCTGCTGCTGCTGCCATTCCTATGGTTAGAAGGGTGTATACTACAAATGCGCAACATACTGAAAAGGCCCCGAACTTGGTAAAAGGTATAATTTTCATTTCTAATATCGATTTGTCTGTGTTGTTTGATTTGGGAGCGACACATTCCTTTGTGGCGGGATATGTGGCTGATGCGTTGGGCTTAAGGTTAACAAAAATGAATCCTCCAATGCGTATTACTACTGCTACCGGAGAGGATAGTAAAGCATCCTGGAAATGCGAAAAGGTAGAGTTTATGTACGAAGGCAGGGGTTACACCATTGATCTAACTATATTTCCCCTGGCCTCTGTTAATTTAATTCTGGGGATGGATTGGTTATCTCAAAACTGCGCAATGATTGATTGCTGCGGCAAGAGGTTAATATTATCTCACGAGAAACCCTCGGTTGGTCCGTCTCCTTTTCTGTCTGTCTGTCAAACAGTTAGAGCCTTGAAGGCTGGTGATCTGGGTTATGTTTTCTTGGGTGGATTGGTGGGTGGTAAGGAGATTGAAATTTCTAGTATTCCGGTGGTTAATGAGTTTGTGGATGTCTTTCCTGATGAGATACCGGAATTTCCACCTGAGAGAGAGAGATTGAGTTCTCGATTGAATTGTTGCCTAGTGTGGGGCCGATTTCCCTGGCTCCACACCGGATGTCTCCACTGGAGTTGACTTAATTGAAGAAACATATTGAGGAATTATCTGCAAAGGATTTTATTAGATCGAGTGTGTCTCCGTGGGGAGCACCGGTTATATTTGTGAAAAAGAAGGATGGAAGCATGAGATTGTGTACTGACTACTATAACACCTCACAATTTTAAATCAAGTAATTAAAATATTAAGTGAGCAATCAAGTGATGGATTAGTGAAAATCCTAAAGATAAGGCCAAAATACAAAGAAAGGGCAAAACGGTAATTAGCCAACACGCAACCCTAGGAAGATAAAAATGGAGTAGAAGGTCTCAGATGGTAAAAATAACCCTGGAAATGGGTTCAGAACGAAAAATTGAGTGGACATGCAAGTTTCAGAAAAATCAGTGAATAGTGTTTTTCACGGGTAAAAATACCGCGGTACGATTGCACCGTAAAACGTGTCGATTGAGTTTTGAGCTCTAGGTTTCAAATATGAGTTAAAAATGGTCTAATGAGTTAGGAAATATGATTTCTTATAATATTCGATGAAATTAAGACAGTTTGGGGAAGCGTGCCAATGGCGCGCATAATAGCTTAAAACCGTGTTTTCTCCGAACGAATGGAGGACTCTTAATTCATCTGATCAAGCCTAATTAAAGGGGAATAGTTAATGTTAAAAATTTGAGTTTCTAAATAGGTTGTGAATTTACGGACGTTTAGTGGAATCGGAGGAAAATTCGGATTAGTTTTAAATCGCGTGAGGTGGCGGTGGGACCCACCCCACTTAAGTGACTTAAGCCACATGTGCTTGGCACTATTCATGCATCACTTTCCTCCCTCTTCTTGCTCAAACCCGCAGCCACCATAGCCCTTCCCCTCCAAGATTTCATTTCACCATAACTTAGCCATTTCTTCACCAAATCCATTGATTCTTGTCTTGAAATTTGATGGAAATGGCCTTCTAAATCCATTGGTGGTACTCCCAAGCCTTGAAAGCCACTAGATTTTGAGAAAAACCCTCCCCAAAGCTGCGGCCCTTTCCTTTAGATTTGTGAAAATGGTGTTGATTGATGCTCCAATGGTGGAGTATGTTTAGGAGGAGCCTTGTGCCTAGCTTTTGGGTGAGTTTCCTTGTGTTCCAATGGTTTAATTTTGTGGTTGAATTTATGAACCCTAAAGAGGGCTTGTTGGATTGATGTGTTTAGAGAGCTCAATTGGAAAATGTTTGTACATGAATGTGTCTTAGAATGATGTGTAGTAGCCATAAATGCAATAAAAATTATTGATGAAAAATGTGAATTTTTAACTTAGAAAATTTTGAGGTTGTCATGACTTTGAGTTTTGAAAATGTGTTAGGATTGGATTGATGAGTTGTTGTATGATTGTATGTTGATATAATAGGATTGTATGAGGTGTGGAATGATTAAAGTTGTATGGAAATTCCTTGGAATGCCATAGGGTAAAATTCGATTCTTTGAGGAAAGATTGAGGAATTGATGTTGAAAAATGATTTGGATGATGATTTGTGTAGTTATATGGTGCTTAGATGGGTTGTGTTGTGCTTGGAGAGTGTTTGAATCAATGGAAAAAAATGAATTGTGTTAGAGACCTAAATGAGCCCAGAATGAAATATTTCGCAAAACGATGCGTAAATGTCGGAAAACGAAAAAAACGACGATTGAACTAGCCTCTAAACAACCTAAGGGAGTGTTATAAAATGAGAAAGAAAATTTAGGAAAATAAATCTCAAATTTACACTACAATGGCCGAACCATCAAGGGAGGATGGGGAGGATTTTTGTGTTTTTGCGTTTTGATACTATTTGATGAGTACTGATGGATGTACGTTATTGTATAGGTTTTCGTACGTCGACCTGAATCCCGAATCTTGAATCAGTGAATTGCCCTTGGTCCGGGACCAAGTGGATTGAGGTAAGAAATTGGTTCATTGCATGTGTAATTATAAATTAACATGTATGGGTTGAACTGAGAGTGATTGGGAATGTCCTCTGTGTAGGCATTCCGCTGTGTACCGAGTTGAGGGATAAGCTGCTGCGGAGCTTGTGGAAACACGAATTAAGGTAACCTCTTGGTACTGGGGCTTGTTCCCATTTTCTGTTCCACCTTGCCAGTTGATGGCAACAGTAGGAAGTGTGTATGAATAGTATAGAACACATGAGCATGCATGCATTATTGCTATGGGTACTGCGGTACCGAGTCTCTGGCCAGTAGACAGTTTTATTAGCCTTCGGGCATTTTCGGACTTCCGCTGGATAGGTCTCCAGGAGGGAGTTCCAGTTGACCGCGTGTCATGGTGTGTGATCCGGGTAGGAGCACACTAGGAATGTCTTTGGCGTTTTGGTTGGTTTGGGCATCATGGTTGTGGTTTCTGTGAACACACCTTGGATGATACCCATAGGCTTATATATGCCGAGGGCGTACGTGGAATTGGGGTTACCATCCCGTATCGTCGTATTTTGTTTTCTTTATATTCCCCATTCTCTAAATCCCTTGCTATATCCCGTTTTCAAAGTGGTTGTTGTATTCTATTGATATGCATCGAAGTGAACCATTGGGTGGAGTTTTCTCCAGAACCTCTTGGTTACTGAGATATATTCGTATATCTCACCCCGTCTCGGGGCATTTATTTCAGGAGGTAGCAATGGAGCAGGAGCCTCGGGCAAGAGGCTCGCAGAGTGAGCGATGGAGCGTTTCTTATTTTGCATTTTGTTGGCTGTGTGGCCTAGGCTAGACTTAGGGCATGAACATGTCATTTGTATTTATTAGTAGCTTCATTAGCATCTTGTTCATGCCATTTTGCCTAAGTCTAGTAGTGATGTATTTGGTTATGTTGTCTTTTAAATTAAGTTGAAATTTTAGAAGAATGTAATTTGAAGTTTTAGTTTCAAGTTGTAATTTGTAAAGCCATATTGTAATAGTATTGATGCATGTCTAATTATGATGGAAGGGCCTTAGGCCTATTTTAGGTTATGATAATATGTATGATGGAAATATGCATGAAAAAGGTGTTAGTGATTGCAACTACTTAAGAATGATTAATATGGACTCTATGTTTAATAACTATAAACTGGTTTGGGTTGTAAGTGCCCCAAGGCGTTGTTGGTCCTTGTGTGTGCCGCCCATTGGATTATTACTGTATTATCATGTGTTTATTAGGTACATTTGAGGTTTAAATGATCTTTTACAAATTTGGGATTATTGGAAAAACAAAGGAAACTCTGGCGAATTTTCTGTAGAATTGGCAGATTTTAGGCGAATTTCGGGAGAGCATATCTCCCTCCATAGAGGTCCCCTAGGGACGTGCCATACGCCATTTTGAAGGTTGAGATGTCCTCTACCTTGTGTCAAAATTTGAGGAAATTCTGGGTTGATCTTCGGCCTGAAATAAATAGAGAAACGCGGACTGCTCATGTGCCCCTGCACCTGAGGCAGATTCTGGACCGGATTTGGGAAATTAATTCCCGCTTCGTTTCTCAGTCAAATTGAGTGTGTGATATATCAAAATGAAGTTTGAGATGTCTAGTTTGTAGGATAAAAATTTGAGAGTACTTGGTTGAGGGGATTGAGTGCAGTAATTCGAGCAATGTGAGTGGTTTGGAGCTGTTTTTGGGGTTGTTTGGGCTAATTGCTTATCCAACTTCAAACGGCGATAACCGGAGCAAATGAGCTCCGAATTGAGCGTATGTTAGCTTGTTAAAAAGGGAATTAAGTAACACAAAGATATAATCTGAGAAGAAGGGTTGGTTGCGATCGGTTTGGTCGCAGAAAAACTTAGAGTGAAACATGTTCGAATTGGTAAAAGACGTAAAGTTGGAAATTGGCTAAGTGAGTTTATGGGAACTCCTTAGTAACTTATAATAAGTAACGTAAGTGATAAAAATAGTTTAAATAAGTCTTCCGCAAGAGTTTACGGTTACGGTCACAGCTTTTAATTATTACGCCTTTTTATGTTTTAAATGCTCGCGTAATAATCGGAAAAAAATTTATTCGCGTTTTATAAATGAACTGCTGTGATTGTAACTGCGCTTAATATCATAATTAATGTTAACAATACCGGTACGTAACGGGCTGTTACAACTACCGACAGTTGAACAAGGTTACGGTTAAGAACAGGTACCCATTGTCGTGTATTGATGACTTGCTGGATCAGTTGAGGGGTGCCTGTGTATTTTCTAAGATTGATCTCCGGTCCGGATACCGCCAGATCCAGATTGAGCCGGAGGATGGGCCTAAAACGGCATTCCGTTCGAGATACGGACACTACGAGTATCAGGTGATTCCTTTTGGGCTTACAAATTCCCCTGCGGTGTTCATGGACTATATGAATCGCATTTTTAAACCGTATTTGGACCAGTTTGTAATTGTGTTCATTGATGACATTTTAATTTATTCTAAAAGTAAAGAGGAGCATACAGAGCATCTGAGGATTGTGCTGCAGGTATGAAAAGATAAAAAGTTGTATGCGAAGCCATCTAAGTGTGAATTTTGGTTATCTGAGGTACAATTTCTGGGTCATGTTATTTCTGCTAGAGGCGTTGCAGTGGATCCAAACAAAATTGAAGCAGTAATTGACTGGGAACGACCTAAGACTGGAATTGAGATCAGGAGCTTTCTGGGTCTTGCTGGGTATTATCGTAGATTTATAGAGGGGTTTTCCACAATGGTACTGTCGTTGACCCGATTGACACGAAAGGATACTCTTTTTGTGTGGACCCAGGAATGTGAGAAGTGTTTTCTGGCTCTTAAAGAGAAATTGACTACTGCTCCTGTGTTGACTCTTCCTGATCCGGAAGGAGAGTTTGTATTATACTGTGATGCTTCCAAGAAAGGTTTGGGGAGTGTGTTGATGAAAGAAGAGATAGTGGTTGCTTATGCTTCTGGACAATTGAAGCCTCATGAAGAGAATTATCCGACGCACGACTTGGAGCTTGTTGCTATTGTGTTTGCCTTAAAAATCTGGAGGAACTTTCTTTATGGGATGAAATTTGCTGTGTTCAGTGATTATAAGAGCTTGAAACATTTGTTTGATCAGAAAGAGCTGATCATGAGACAGCGGAGGTGGGTTGAATTTTTAAAAGATTATGATTTTGAGTTGAAATACCATCCGGGTAAAGCTAATGTGGTGGCAGATGCCTTGAGTAGGAAATCTGTTAGTGTGTCCCAGTTAATGTTGTGGGATAATGAAGTGATTGAACAATTCCGTGATTTCAAATTGACGGATGTCTTTATAGGTAGCATGGATGAATTTGAGTGTTTACGGGTGGAAAATGAATTATATGAGAAAATTAAAGAAACACAGGTACGAAATGACAGTATCAAGTATTTGAAAGGGCAGAGTGGGATATCTTTGAATGAACAGGGGTTATTAATGTATCAGGGCAGGATTGTTGTGCCCAAGGAGTTAGCAGAGGAGGTAATGGTTGAGGCCCATAAGGGTCAGTATGCTGTCCACCCAGGTGTCACAAAAATGTATCAAGATCTGAAGACTAAGTTCTGGTGGCCTAGGATGAAGAAGGATGTTGCTGAGTATGTATCAAGGTGCTTAACTTGTCAGAAAGTCAAGATAGAACATCAGAAACCTGTTGGTTTACTGCAGCCATTGGATATACCAGAGTGGAAATGAGAGAGCATCTCTATGGATTTCGTTGTTGGTTTACCTCAGACTCAGGCTAGTTACGATTCAATTTGGGTTATAGTGGACAGGCTTATGAAGTCTGCCCATTTTCTGCCAGTACGAGTGGATTTCACCACAGAGAGGTTAGCAAAGTTGTACGTAAATGAGATTGTGAGGCTCCATGGGATACCGATTAGTATTGTAAGCGATCGGGACCCGAAGTTTACTTCACGCTTTTGGGGAGCATTGCAACAGGCTTTTGGCACTCAGCTCAGGCTGAGCACTGCGTATCACCCATAGACTGATGGTCAGACTGAGAGGACCATACAGACACTTGAGGATATGCTGAGAGCTTGCACATTGGAGCAGGGTACTGCTTGGGACAGATATTTGTCATTGGTGAAATTTTCATATAATAACAGTTTTCATTCCAGTCTGGGCATGGCACCGTATGGGACTTTGTATGGGTGGAGATGTCTTACTCCTACTTGTTTGACTGAGGTAGGTGATAAAGAGAGATTTGGGCCGGATTTTGTGCAAGAAACTACCGTACAGATTGAAATGATCAGAGAGAAGCTTAAACAGGCACAGAGTCGGCAGAAAAGTTACTATGATAATAAGCACAGACCGTTAGAATTTGAAGAAGGTGACCATGTATTTGTGAGGTTGTCTCCGGTCACGGGAGTTGGCCGTGCCTTGGGTGTGAGGAAGCTGAGTCCTCGTTTCATTGGGCCGTATCAGATTATGAAAAGAGTAGGATTGGTGGCCTATCAGCTTGCCTTTCCCCCTCAATTGTCTAATTTACATGATGTCTTCCATGTGTCGCAATTGCGGTGGTATGTTCCGGATGAATCACACGTGGTGATACCGGATGATATTGAAATCCGGGAGAACTTGTAAACTCCCATTGGTCCTATTGAGATACTTGACCGCAGCGAAAAGAGGCTAAGAAGTAAAATTATTCCCATGTTGAAGATTCAGTGGGAAGGTCGCACACCTGAGGAGGGTACTTTGTGAAAGTAAAATGGCCTTGAAGTCCGTAGCATGTGAGAGGGAAAAACAAAATTTTTCATGTGCGGAATTACACATGCAATCAAGAATCATGCTTTATGGCATGTGATGTTACCTTTGTTTGTGAGTTCAAAACTCCAAGACGATCAGTGTTAGGTTTGAAGGGTTCAAACCCTCTAACGTTGATCCACACCACCCACATCAAGTTGCAAGAACGCTTTCTTGAAAGCCACCAATTGACCACCACAGAGAGGCTTGCTATGCGCTCAATAGGTGAAGAAGGAGGCTAGGTATATGTGTTTAGAAGAGTGAAGTCTCCAACATGAAAACTTCACAAGAGTGGGAATGGTATATAGAATAATTGGCTAGGTTCTTTTGAAAAACCTTAAGGAGGAACTCACCAACTAGGCGCACAAGAGAGGGAGAGAATTCATGTATCAAATCAGAATTTTACTTTACTTATAATGAAAGTGGCGCACATGTGAGTGAGACACAGGTGGAGTTGTTGCAATTCAAAAATCCCTACAACCTCCCCTTTGAATCCTCATAAGACTAGGTCTTTATCTAGTCAAAATTCTGAACCAATGGTCATCATATGACCACCAATTCATGCGCCCCTATTCAGCCCAAAAAGGGTCCAGATACATTTGAGTTGTTGCATTCAAGTTTGAACCAACTAGCTCACTGATTCTCTCAACAACAAAATCTGATTGGAGCTTGTTGGTTTGACAAGATGACAATCATCTCCCACCAAATGGCACCCCAAATCAGCACTTGGAGATCTCCATAGATCTTCTCTTGATACAAGGGATTTGTTCCAACAAGATCTCATCTTATCCTTTTGTTATGAAACAACTTTTCATAGCCAATTCAAATTCGAATTCAAACATTTAAATTCAAACGTTCAAACATTTAAATTCTAAATTCAAATTCAAATTCAAATTTCAAATACAAAATTCAAATTTCAAAATTCAAAATGCAAATTCAAAATTCAAATTTCAAAATTCAAATTTCAAATTTCAAATTCAAAAATCGAATTTCAAAATTCAAATTTCAAAAGTCAAATTTCAAATTAAAAATTAAAAATTTAAATATTTGATAATTAATTTAACTAATTAAATTAATTAGTAATGTCTTGGACCATCCAAGCCCATTAACAATACCATGTACCTTTAATGCTATATCATCATGACATTAAGATGTTAGTGTGTGACCCATTAGGTCCAACATAGCCACTAACATAAATGGGCTCGGGCCCAACAAGCCCACAACCCATTTAATGACAACACAGAGCACTAGCAATGCTTTGTTGCCCCAGAGCTAGTTAGATTAATGACTTGATCATCCTATTACACGTATTTGGTTGTCGTATGTATTTCTTTTCGTCTCGGTTACCTTCCCATAAAACCTAGGGTAAGGAAGCGTATCAACCCTTGCGGTTTAGGGTAAGCTTTATTCGAAAATAGGGAATCTTCAATTTACTGTCTCTAAAGGCATATCATCTCATGATCTCTTTTACTATGCATAGATTCCCGAGTCCCTGTAAATGTCATCCTGATTTCTCCGGTTTACAGATAACCTAATCTCTCACAGAGATTTGACGAATTCCTTCAGCTTATCACCCTAGCCCTGTGCTTTTTCAGGACAAGCCCAACAGTATACCTGTGAGTCTCCATGTTTCAGGAAGACGAGGTATACAGTCAAAACATGCCTTCTAGAACACAGTCTAGGTAATAACTTCTGGTCTAAGGAAAGACATACCCAAATATAAAGAGACTACTCTAATGATACTCTCCGTGAGATTTCCTCATAGACTCTCTTTTGTGGGTCTGTTCAGTGCGAGCTATACCTTTATAGATCCACCCACGACTTTAGCTAAGACATCTCCATATCTGTAGCTCATGAGGTCTTTACCTTGCATCCGAATACAAGTAGATAAGTTGTGTTAGTCTTACCCGAGATCACTGATCCCCATTCTCAGTGTCTCTAGACTAGGAACACAAAATTAGGAATAAATATCCAGTATCCTTGAATCGTCATGATCGTGATCTCATCACAGATACTCAAGAGATACCTATTTTATTCCAAGGGGTTTATCCAGTTACTCATATAAAATATTAACAGTAATATTGAGATAAAATATGAAACAGGATAAATAGTGCTTTTATTTATTTGCGACAATACAAAGGTCCACATATGTCCTAATATAATTAAAAGATTGTCTCTAGGACATCCATATACTAACAAGCTCCCACTTGGCCTAGAGCCAATCAGACCTAAGTCGTATACCCAAAGCCTCATAATGACTATCATGTTTTCTCTGAGAAATAGCCTTTGTCAGAGAATCGGTTAGGTTAGCATCTGTGGGAATATAATCCATCTTTACATCCATCCTATCAATGATTTCTCTAATCAGGTGATATCTGCGGAGCACGTGTTTAGATCTTTGATGAGACCTAGGTTCCTTTGACTGCGCAATGGCTCCAGTGTTGTCGCAAAGCAACTGTATGGGCTCATCCACGCTTGGAACCACCCTAAGTTCAGATATGAACTTCTTGATCCACACGGTCTCCTTAGCTGCTTCTGAAGCAGCTATATATTCAGCTTCTGTCGTTGAATCTGCTGTTGTTTCCTACTTGGAAATCTTCCAAGATCAGACTGCCCCACCATTTAAGATGAATACGAACCCTGATTGTGACTTACAGTCATCTTTGTCACTCTGAAAGCTGGCATCAGTGAACTCTTTCTTTGTTAGCTCATCAACCCCACCATAGACCAGAAACGCATCCTTAGTTCTTCTTAAGTTGTTAAGGATGGTCTTGACTGCTGTCCAGTGACCCTCTCCAGGGTCCGACTGGTATCTGCTCGTAATGCTCAAAGCATATGAGACATCTGGTCTCGTACATATCATGGCATACATGATGGATCCAATAGCCGAAGCGTATGGAATTCCACTCATGTGATCCTTCTCAGGCTGTGACTTAGGACACATAGCCTTTGAAAGATGTACCCCATGACTGACGGGAAGAAAACCCCTTTTTCGACCCTTCCATGCTAAACCTCTTTAGCATCTTGTCAACATACGTGGATTGAGATAAACCCAGCAGCCTCTTGGATCTATCTCTATAGATCTTTATACCAAGTATAAAGGTCGCTTCTCCCAAATCTTTCATGGTGAAGCTTTTTGAAAGCCACTCTTTCGTTATTTGTAATGTGGGGATGTCATTTCCTATTAACAATATGTCATCTACATAAAGTACCAGGAAGATGACATTACTCCCACTAACCTTCTTGTAAACACAAGGTTCATCCTCGTTCTTGATAAAACCGTTACTCTTAATGACTTCATCAAAACGAATATTCCAACTCCTTGATACTTGCTTTAGCCCATATATCGACCTTTGAAGTTTGCATACCATATGCTCCTGATCTTTGATTTCAAAGCCCTCAGGTTGTGTCATGTACACTTCCTCCTTCAAGAACCCATTCAAGAAGACGGTCTTGACATCCATTTGCCAAATTTCATAGTCGTGATATGCCGCTATTGCAAGCATGATCCTAATAGATTTGATCATGGCAATAGGCGAGAAAGTCTCATCATAGTCAACTCCTTGTCTTTGACGATACCCTTTCGCAACCAACCTAGCTTTGTAGGTCTGAACATTGCCATCTGCACCAGTCTTTCTTTTCAAGACCCATTTGTTACCGATAGGAACTATTCCTTGCGGTTTAGGAACCAAGGTCCATACCTTGTTTTGATACATCGAATCCATTTCAGATTCCATGGCTTCAAGCCATCTAGAAGAGTCAACATCATTGACTGCCTCTTCGTAGTTACTTGGTTCATCATCCTCGACGATTTGTTGATTCTCAATCACAAACCCATACCTCTCAGGTGGATGGATGACCCTCGTTGACCTACAGAGTTGTGTGTTTACTTCTCCGTTAGAGAACGTCGCCTGCGGAGTAGACTCGGGTTCTTCAATCTGTTCATGTGGTTCTTGAACTTCTTCAAGATCAATCTTACTCCAACTGGCTCCTTGAGAGATCAAATCCTTCTCAAAGAACTCAGTATTCTTTGACACAAACACCTTGTGTTCATCCATAGAGTAAAAGTAGTATCCCTTAGTACCTTTGGGATACCCCACAAATAGACATTTAGTACTCATAGCACTAAGATTGTCTGATGCCAACGCTTTGACATAAGCTGGCGATCCCCATACCTTGAGGTAACTCAGGTTGGGTCTCTTACCATTCTATATCTCATATGGTGTGGTCTGAACAGATTTAGACGGTACCCTATTCAGAAGGTATGCCGCTGTGTCTAAGGCATATCCCCAAAAATGATTTTGGAAGTTGAGTCTCACTCATCATAGACCTGACCATGTCTAACAAGGTCCGGTTTCTCCTTTCGGAGACACCATTTTGGTGTGGTGTGTAAGGTGCAGTAAACTGCGAGAGAATTCCATTTTCTCTCAGATAATCCTGAAAATCATGGCTCAGATATTCACCACCACGATTTGATCGTAATGCCTTAATGATCTTGCCACGCTGTTTCTCTACTTCATTCCTAAACTCCTTGAACTTTTCAAAGGCTTCAGATTTATATCTCATTAGGTACACGTACCAAAATCTTGATTTGTCATCAGTAAAGGTGATGAAATAGGAGTATCCTCCTCTAGCCTCTATAGACATTGGCCCACAAACATCAGTGTGAATGAGTTCTAATAACTCACTAGCCCTATGACTCTCAAGCCCTTTGGGCTTGTGACAAGTCATTTTCCCAGCTAGACAAGATTCACATTGTCCATAGGATTCCAAATCCATGGAATCTAGGTATCCATTTGCATGCATCCTAGACAATCTTGTTTCATTTATGTGCCCTAGTCTACAATGCCAAAGATAAGATTGATTATCTATCCTAGTTCGTTTCACGGCTATATTGAGCACTTCAGTTCCCATTTTCAGAACATACAATCCATTTATTAAAGAAGCAGTACCATAAACAATATCATTCGAAATGATAGAAAATGTACCATTCTTAATACTAAAAGTAAAACCATCTTGTTCTAAACAAGAAATAGAAATAATGTTTCTAGAAATGTTTGGAACATAAAGACAATTATTCAAATACAATAAAAGGCCCGTAGGCAAAATAAGGTCGGCATCTCCAACAGAATGAGAAGCAACCCTTGCTCTATTGCCAACGCGGAGGTCCACCTCGTTTCTCTCCAATCTCCTTGGGCTCCTAAGCACCTGCAACATATTGCAGATATGAGAACCACAACCGGTATCCAATACCCATGAGGTAGGATTAGCACAAGAATAATTTATCTTAATCATGAAAGTACCTGAGGTAGAAGCATCACCAAGCTTCTTGTCCTTCACACTCTTCAGGTAGTCTGGACAATTCCTCTTCCAATGGCTTTTCTTGCCACAATGGAAGCACTCAGCATCGCTTTTGTCCTTGGATGCACTCTGACCCTTCTTTTTTCCTTTCTTCTTCTTGGGTTTTCCTTTAGGTTTAAGGGAGTCTCCTTTCGCAGGCTCATTGCCCTTACCCTTTGCCTTGCTAGGCCCACCAATCAGAAGATCATGTGTCCTATCCTTCTTGATAGACACTTCAGCAGTTGTTAACATGCTTAACAATTCAGGCAAGCTCACAAGCATCCCATGCATGTTGTAATTCATAATGAATTGACTGAAGGAAGGTGAAAGCGAGGTCAGGACTAAGTCATTACTTAGCTCGGCATCCATCACGAAGCCTAGATTTCCTAGCTTCTCAATGAGCCCGATCATCTTAAGAACATGACTGCTCACACACATGTTCTCAGACATCCTGCATGAGAACAATTCTCTAGAGGCTTCATACCTCTCTTGCCTGCCTTTAATGTTATACAACTCCTTGAGATGTAAGACAATAGAGGGAGCATTGATATGCTCATGCTGCTTTTGCAGTTCAGGCGACATGGATGCCAACATGATGCAGACAGTCAACATATTGTCATCCATGTGCTGTTTGTGGGCCTCGAAATCAAATTCCACGAACCCATCTTCCCCTTCCCTACGAGCTACAGGTAATGCAGCATCCAGGACATAAGCTATTTTTTCGGCCCTAAGAACAATTCTTAAGTTCCGATACCAGTCCATAAAGTATGAACCGGTCAGTTTGTTCGTATCGAGTATTGAGCGCAGTGACAGTGGATTAGTCATACTAAAAATTGAAAAAGATGTAAAGATGATTTAATTAATATATTTAGACATGTTGTATAAACAAATTATTAAAGACTTTAAATAATTTGTCCCTCCCACTATTTTATCTAAGTCAATGACCCTTCCCATTTGACTTAGGGTTAATCTACTTTTAGATTTTACCTTAGTGAGATTAAGAGTGCGATTATCTATTTTAACCCTCATATGTGACCGCAAGATTAATTTAAATAATGGGTTGATCCTCATCAGCAGTATCTCATACCCTCTCTTAACATTGGGTTGACAACTCCTTGTCACTTAGTGGTGCATCTCATGCAACCAACCTAGCATTATTACCCTAAGCACATAAGCCCGACTGAGCCTGCAACTTATGTCTCAGTTAAGTATTAACCAGCACCCTAAGTGTCTAACACTTCTAATACTACTCTTACTCAACGAAACAGTGGGTCCCAACTGAGGTTTGGAGCACCACTATGTAGAGGGGGTTCGAGTAATATTGGTGGTGGGAGGTAATCATATGCTTAATAATTTATTCCTGTAAGGGTTCCTTTTATTTGGGGTTTATTAGGTCTCATCAAGCGCATTTATATTATTATCATGCTAGTCGTTATCCTATGTCAAACATCTATCAGATTACACTAGTCGTAATTGGACATGCATAATAATACATACAAACGCGATTTGTCCAATTCATGCATACTAGTCGTTCAAGACATAAAAGCATACATGCATATAAAACAATTTTATTTGAGATGGTCATGGTGCTCGTGCATTTGTCCATCTTGTTTCTCAAGCATCGGCTCCTCGTCGTCTATACGCCACTAGCCTAATTCTCAATTACATATAATTAAAGAAACTCCAAAACATCTTTGGAGGGAAAAATAATAAAAATACAAAATTCAAAATTCAAATTACAACTCTAATTAAAATAGAGCAAAATTACACATTAATTTAAAATTTGAAATTCGAATTTCGGACACCATGACCATCCCCTTCCGAATTGCACCTGAAAATTTAAACAGCTTGCAAGCACATAATATCAAATATTATATAAATATTTCCTCACATATATTTTGATAATTTAACAATTAAAATATCAAAACAAGAATCAAAATTCAAAAATTTTCCAATTTTCTCCCAATGGTCAAATTTTGCATCTTTATGCATAATTCAAATCTTTGTCAAATCTTTCTCAAGGATCACAAAAATTAAACCATTTATTCAACCACTGTTTCATTGCTGTTTCCTTCTTTCTTGACAGTCTTGGAGCCATTTCTTCCTTGTTCTTTATGGTTTCTTCTTCTTAAACACCTTGAGTGAGTGGGAAACACTTTGGTGAGTGTGTTAGGAGCATCATTCTGGGTTTTTACCTCTGTTTGGAAGGTCCTTGGTTGCTGACTTTGGGGGTTGAGAATGTTGGGCCATTGTGGTGGTAATTTGGAGCTTAAAGAAGCTTCTTTGTGAAGAAAGGACCAACCTTTGGTGTTGCATTTTCGTACACCTTATTTCCAGAACCTGTAGAGGCAGTGTAGTGAGCTCCAAGAGCCATTGATCCTCTGTTTTGAGCCTTGGTATGTTGTACCACCCTTTGATCATGAGTTTTATGCTTAAAAATGGACCTTCATGCATGTAAATGTTATAAGACGATAATTTAATGTTGGGGTTGGTCAAACACACCTAGAAATGCATGTTTAGGTGTTTAAAATCGGTAAAAACCTAACCTTGGAAGGATATCTTCACGAAATGCAGTTTCTGCATTCTGTCGTGAAATATCCGGATATGTGCCCGAGAAGTATCCGGATATGGGATCAGGATATCCGGATATTGGATCAGGATATCCGGATATTGTATATCCGGATATGGTCAGTGAGATATCCGGATATTGCATATTTGGATATACCCCGTGGAATATCCGGATATTTTGGGATTTCATAGAACAGTAGTTATGCTGTGTGTACAGTAGGCTATTGGGGGTTTGTGGACCCTAGATTGATGAAGTTGAACTTCTCTAATTAATGAACTAAGTCAGAATCGTATGATTAAGGACTTATGGCTTGGTATGGAGCCTTAAGACATAAAACGTAAAGGAAAGGCGTTGTCTTTAAGTTATATGATTCTGGTGCATTATTATTGATATAGTATTGGTCCATAACAGATTGTGAATCTGCTGTGTTTGGACTTTGAGCTGTGGACTCTTGGCCTTGGGTGTTAGCTTGCAAGGTAAGCTTTTGCGTCCTCGGTTTAGCCATGTTGTGGTTCCACCATGTCCCATGGGGGTGTGGTTATATGCATGCTGTGTTACATGCTTTGAATATTTGAAATGCTGTTGAGCTTTATGTGTAATGGCTTTTAATATGCATGTGTTGTTTCATCTTGACGGTAAGCCTGAGTATGTGGCGTCATACGATATGGTGATCCGGGGTGAATGCAAGTAGCGTCTTGCACTATGTGTGGGTATTTGGCGTATATAAATCCTGCATTTCTCTGGCCAGTATAATAGAATTGACACACATGACATGATTATCTGCTGCATTACACTGTTTTAGAAATGATATTGATGAACTGCTTTTAAACTTATATTGCACATGTAAGTGAGCTTGGGGTGGAAGATCCTTGAGGACCCCTTGTCTTACTGAGATTTCTTGTTTAGAGATCTCACCCCACGTTTGGGGAATGCTTATTTCAGGTTCCGGTAGTTTGGTGACTGATGCCTCTGGCGGCAGGAGGCCAGAGCTTAGTTGATGATATTATTTTGTATTGCTGCCATGACTGGATATGGATGTTGTTTATGTTTTCCGCTACTTATGATTATGTTGTTGTTGAGACTGATGTTGGGCGTGTTGCCTTATTTGAGTGAGCATGGGGATTGTCCATGACACCTTATGTTAGTACTTTAGATTGGAGTTGTATAAACTGTTAGATGGTCCGGTCTACGTTGTTGTAGTTCCGTGACTAGAGCCACACTTTTATTATATATGTTATGAGGTATTTTCAGTTAGCTATTTTATTGCAATTACATACAGGCGATGTTTTATTAATTGATTAATAAGCAAGTTGGTAATGATAATGACATCATAATTGAAAAGAAAAAGATATTCTGCATTTTTAATTAAGCGCTGCTTAATACGATAGTATGATAACATTACCGGATATATATACGGGGTGTTACATTTATGGTATCAGAGCAATGGTTCGAGGGAAAAACCTGTATGTATTGCAATAGCTAGGATGTTTGGTTGTGTCTGTCTTGTGTGTTTACTCCGTCGAATTTTATTATGATAATGCATATGTAATCACACTGCGTGGGCCTGATCAACTCATAATTTGTGTAACTTGTGCAGAGTCATGGTAAGGTCCGGGAAAACACGAAAGACTTCTGAGAATCAACCCGATCCTATCCTGACTGCATTGGCTGAGATGCAGGCGGTCAGGTTAGCCGATGAGGAGGCCGCTAGATTGGCCAACGCGGCAATGATGGATGTTGTTCGCGAGGCGAACCGGATAGCCGCAGAAGAGGTTCATGAAGCGAACCGGAGGACCACTGAGGATGTCCTCGAGGCGAACAGGATGGCGAACATGACGATGATGAGAGTTATGTTGGAGGAGATGAGGGATGGTCCTACTGTAGGCCAGCCACCACCGCCACCCCGCCGCCTCCACCTAGTGTTAAGGATGAGAGCCTGAGTCACATTGGCAGTGCTGCTCATGTCGCTGAGACGAGGGAGACTCTGGTAGAGCCTGCTGAGGATCGTGATGTGATAGCCGCCGGCTGAATGCTTTCAGGAAGCATAAGCCACCTGTGTTTGAGGGGTCTTTGGATCCTATTGTTGCTGCTAGATGGCTGGAGTCGCTGGACAAGATATTTCGGGTCATGCAGTGTACAGATCCGCAGAAGCTGATGTTCTCGACTTACATGCTGGAGGGCGATGCCTATGAATGGTGGACGAACACCTTTCGTGCTTATGAGATGCAGGGTCGTGTTTTGACATGGCCATTCTTCGAGGAGTGTTTCTTGGGCAGATACTTTCCCTATGATGCGCAGGAGAGGAAGCAGGGGGAGTTTGATAGATTGGTTCAGGGCCCGATGACTTTTGAAGAGTACTTGGCCAAGTTTAATGAGCTGGTGAAGTTTGCACACTTCAGGATGGTTCCTCCTACTCCGATGTTTCTGGCTGCTAAGTTCCGCAGAGGACTTAGTGAGGTGATTGTTGAGCATTTAGCTGGAGCTGCTTCGAGGGATTTTAGTACACTGGTTCAGCAGTGTAAAGACATTGAGGATGTCTTCATCGCGAGTAAGGCCAAGAAAGACAAGGTCGACGAGACCAAGGGGACTGTTGGTTCCACTCCTGTTCCTACATCCTGGAAGGACAAGAGGTTTCCTGGGAAGGGTAAGGGTAAACAGTTGGCGACTAGGCAAGCGCCTGGTCAGTTCAAGAGGACTGCTTCACAGAAGGGGAATTTTGGTAGGCCTCCTTCCACTCCGAGATGTGCGGGGTGCGGAAAGGAGCATGTGGGACGTTGTGCTTCGGGGCAGTTGGTTTGTTTCCACTGTGGCAAGGAGGGTCACTTCTCTAGAGACTGTCCGTCGTCGACGGCGAGAGCTGCAGCTGTTCAGACAGTTCCTTTGCAGATGGTTCTGATGGCTTCTACTTCGGCACCTGCAGTGCCACCTTCTGTTGGGCGTGTGTACACCTTGGATAGGCAGCAGTCGGACCGCGCTCCGAACCTTGTTAGAGGTACTGTGTCTATTGGTGGTATTGTTGTTGATGCTTTGTTTGACTCTGGGGCTACGCATTCGTTTGTTGCTACCCCGATTGCTTTGGGGCTTGAGTTGCCCATGTCTGTGCTTTCTCCACCGTTGCGGGTGACCACCGCCACCGGAGAAGTTTGTGATTCTACCACTGTACATCGTGATGTAGCGTTTCAGTGGGATGGCCGTGAGTTCTCGGTAGATCTGATAGGATTGCCGATGGCCAACCTTAAGATTATTCTGGGCATGGATTAGTTGTCTAGAAACTGTGCACTGATTGATTGTTGTGCAAAGCGCGTGGTGATGTCTCCGTGTGATTCCACAGCTAGTTCCTCGCCATATATTTCATTGCTGCAGGCTAGGAAGGCCTTGAGAGCAGGGGCATTTGGTTATGTCATGTTGGGAGGTTTGGTGAGTGGGACACAGGAGGATATCACTGGCATTCCTGTGGTGGGGGAGTTCCTTGAGGTGTTTCCTGAGGAGATTCCTGAGTTTCCGCCACAGCGGGAGATAGAGTTCTCCATTGACTTGTTGCCTGGTGTGGGGCCGATTTCTTTAGCTCCATATCGGATGTCGCCACCGGAGTTGGCTGAGCTTAAGAAGCATATTGAGGATCTTTCGGCGAAAGATTTCATCAGACCGAGTGTGTCTCCTTGGGGAGCACCGGTCATCTTTGTGTAGAAAAAGGACGGGACAATGCGATTGTGCACCGACTACAGGCAGTTGAACAAGGTGACAATCAAGAACAAGTATCCCCTTCCTCGGATTGATGATCTGTTGGATCAGCTCAGGGGTGCTTGTGTGTATTCCAAGATTGATCTCCGGTCCGGATACCATCAGATTCGGGTGAAGCCAGAGGATGTCCCTAAGACCGCGTTTCGTTCGAGATACGGTCACTTTGAGTATTTGGTGATCCCGTTCGGACTCACCAATGCACCGTCAGTGTTCATGGATTACATGAACAAGATTTTCCAGCCGTATCGGGATCAGTTTGTGATTGTCTTCATTGATGATATTTTGATCTACTCCAAGACTGAGGAGAAGCATGCGGAGCATCTGAGGATTTTTCTGCAAGTGCTGAAGGAGAAAAAGCTTTATGCTAAGCCTTCTAAGTGTGAGTTTTGGCTCAAATCAGTCAAGTTTCTGGGGCATGTGATTTCAGCAGATGGAGTTGCAGTGGATCCCAACAAGATTGAGGCCGTATTGGATTGGGAGAAGCCCAAGACAGTCACGGAGGTTATGAGCTTCTTAGGTTTGGCAGGTTACTATCGGAGGTTCATCAAGGGTTTCTCCACGATGGTTCTCCCTTTGGCTCGCCTTACCCGAAAGGAGACTCCATTTGTGTGGACTCACGAGTGTGAGGCGTGCTTTCAGGAGTTGAAGGAGAAATTGAATTCTTTACCTGTGTTGATCCTTCCTGATCCTGAGGAGCAGTTTGAGCTTTACTGTGATGCTTCTGGAAAGGGGCTGGGCTGTGTGTTGATGCAGTCTGGTAGAGCTGTTGCTTTTGCTTCGAGGCAGTTGAAGCATCATGAGGAGAACTACCCGACTCATGATTTGGAGTTGGCTGCGATTGTGTTTGCTTTCAAGATTTGGAGGCATTACCTGTTTGGCATTCAGTTTGCGGTGTTCAGTGATCACAAGAGCTTGAAGTATCTGTTTGATCAGAAAGAGCTGAACATGAGGCAGAGAAGATGGATTGAGTTTCTGAAGGACTACGACTTTGAGTTGAAGTACCATCCTGGCAAGGCCAATGTGGTAGCTGATGCTTTGAGTCGGAAATCCGTGAGTCTATCCAGTTTGACGATGGGTGACTTCGACCTTATAGAGAAGTTTCGACATCTAAAGGTGACCACCTTGTTTAGGGGTTCACTTCTCGAGATGGAGACTGTGAGAGTCAGGAATGAGCTTATGGAGAAGATCCAAGAGGTGCAAGTGCAGAGAGAGTGTCTCGACTACGTGAAGAACCAAGACTGTGTGTCTTGGAATGAGGGTGGACTTCTGTTGTTTCAGAAGCGTGTTGTGATTCCTCGAGGTCCCTTGACCGAAGAGGTTATGGCGGAGGCCCATAAGGGGCAGTTTACTGTTCATCCTGGTGCTACAAAGATGTACCAAGACCTGAAGAGAAATTTCTGGTGGCCAGGAATGAAGAAGGACATAGCTGTGTATGTGTCCAAGTGTTTGATCTGCCAGAAGGTGAAGATTGAACACCAGATGCCGTCTGGTAAACTTCAACCTCTTGAGATTCCAGAGTGGAAATGGGAGAGCATTTCCATGGACTTCGTTGTGGGTTTGCCGAAGACTCAGGTTGGCTGTGACTCAATATGGGTCATTGTGGACAGATTGACAAAGTCTGCCCATTTTCTTCCAGTGAAGGTGAGCTTCACTACAGAGCAGTTGGCCAAGCTTTATGTTTGCGAGATCGTGAGGCTTCATGGGGTGCCCGAGAGTATTATTAGTGATAGGGACCCGAAGTTCACATCTCGGTTCTGGGAGGCGCTGCAGGGAGCTTTTGGTACGCAGTTGAGACTGAGTACAACCTATCACCCTCAGACTGATGGACAGACTGAGTGGACTATCCAGACCTTGGAGGATATGTTGCGGGCTTGCACGTTGGAGCAGGGTTCGGCATGGGATAGGTACCTTCCATTGGTGGAGTTTTCGTATAACAACAGTTTTCATGCTAGCCTAGGCATGGCACCCTACGAGGCGATCTACGATAGGAGGTGTCGTACACCTACCTGCTGGTCTG
Source organism: Gastrolobium bilobum (assembly GCF_033153095.1). Classification (NCBI taxonomy): domain Eukaryota; kingdom Viridiplantae; phylum Streptophyta; class Magnoliopsida; order Fabales; family Fabaceae; genus Gastrolobium; species Gastrolobium bilobum. The sequence goes on along the minus strand of NW_026899745.1, from coordinate 39,629 downwards.
AGGTTGGAGATCGTGAGTTGTTTGACTTGGACTTTGTCCAAGATACCACCCTGCAGATCCAGATGATCAGGGAGAAGCTGAAGCAGGCACAAAATTGCCAGAAGAGCTACTACAATGTCAAGCATCGTCCACTGGAGTTCAGTGAGGGTGAACACTTGTTTCTGAGACTTTCATCTATCACCGGTGTTGGACGGGCACTCGGAGTGAGGAAGCTGAGCCCGCGGTTTATTGGGCCATACCAGATTCTTGGTAGAGTAGGATATGTTGCCTACTGGCTTGCCTTGCCTCCGAACTTGGCTAACATCCACAACGTGTTTCACGTGTCTCAGCTTCGGAAGTACATAGTAGATCCGTCGCACGTGGTTCCACCGGATGATGTGGTGGTTCGGGAGAACCTAAAGACTCCTGTCGGACCAGTAAATCTTCTCGATCGTGGCGAGAAGCAGCTGAGGAGCAAGATCGTTCCAATGGTCAAAGTGCAGTGGACCAAAAGGACTCCTGAGGAGTGTACTTGGGAGCGTGAGGACGAGCTTCTCCGGCAGTACCCCGAGTTTCGACCAGGTATGTTTCTGATTTTGAGGTCAAAATCCTAAAAAGGTGGGGTGAATGTAAGAACCCGCACCGTTAATTAAGGAATTTAATTAATAAATTATGAGAAAATAGGAAATGATTCCATAATTGACCCTAATAAGTATTATGAGGCTTTAATAATTATAGTAAGTGAGTAATAATGCTGAAAGTCGCTTTTCGGAAGAAAAGTGCAGATACCGGTTCTGCTAGTCGGTATAAATGCGTACCGAAAAAGTATACCGGAAAATTATAATAAGTGCTTGATAAGCGCGTACCGAAAAGGTGCTCAGAAAATTATAAGAAAATATGATAATTCTTGGAAAAATGTGTAGTTTCAGAATCCAAAGTTTGGGATTAAAATGCTAAGCGTAGCAATTAAAGCTAATATTGTGTGTTAATTGGGTAAGTGGCTATAAATACTCTCATCATTGGGCACAAAACCCTAGAACCACTACTCCTACGTGACTTGAGCGGCAGAGTGAACCTTGGCACTGTTTCATTACTGTTTCCTTCTTTCTTGAGAGTCTTGGAGCCATTTCTTCCTTGTTCTTTATGGTTTCTTCTTCTTAAACACCTTGAGTGAGTGGGAAACATTTTGGTGAGTGTGTTAGGAGCATCATTCTGGGTTTTTACCTCTGTTTGGAAGGTCCTTGGTTGCTGACTTTGGGGGTTGAGAGTGTTGGGCCATTGTGGTGGCATTTTGGAACTTAAAGAAGCTTCTTTGTGAAGAAAGGACCAACCTTTGGTGTTGCATTTTCGTACACCTTATTTCCAGAACCTGTAGAGGCAGTGTGGTGAGCTCCAAGAGCCATTGATCCTCTGTTTTGAGCCTTGGTATGTTGTACCACCCTTTGATCATGAGTTTTATGCTTAAAATGGAACCTTCATGCATGTAAAGGTTATAAGACGATAACTTAATGTTGGGGTTGGTCAAACACACCTAGAAATGCATGTTTAGGTGTTTAAAATCGGTAAAAACCCAACCTTGGAAGGATATCTTCACGAAATGCAGTTTCTGCATTCTGTCGTGAAATATCCGGATATGTGCCCGAGAAGTATCCGGATATGGGATCAGGATATCCGGATATTGGATCAGGATATTCGGATATTGTATATCCGGATATGGTCAGTGAGATATCCGGATATGCCACGTGGAATATCCGGATATTCTGGGATTTCGTAGAACAGTAGCTGTGTTGTGTGTACAGTAGGCTATTGGGGGTTTGTGGACCCTAGATTGATGAAGTTGAACTTCTGTAGTTAATGAACTAAGTCAGAATCGTATGATTAAGGACTTATGGCTTGGTATGGAGCCTTAAGACATAAAACGTAAAGGAAAGGCATTGTCTTTAAGTTATATGCTTGTGGTGCATTATTATTGATATAGTATTGGTCCATAACAGATTGTGAATCTGCTGTGTTTGGACTTTGAGCTGTGGACTCTTGGCCTTGGGTGTTAGCTTGCAAGGTAAGCTTTTGTGTCCTCGGATTAGCCATGTTGTGGTTTCACCATGTCCCATGGGGGTGTGGTTATATGCATCCTGTGTTAAATGCTTTGAATATTTGAAATGTTGTTGAGCTTTATGTGTAATGACTTTTAATATGCATGTGTTGTTTCATCTTGACGGTAAGCCTGAGTATGTGGCGTCATACGATATGGTGATCCGGGGTGAATGCAAGTAGCGTCTTGCACTATGTGTGGGTATTTGGCGTATATAAATCCTGCATTTCTCTGGCTAGTATAATAGAATTGACACACATGACATGATTATCTGCTGCATTACACTATTTTAGAAATGATATTGATGAACTGCTTTTAAACTTATATTGCACATGTAAGTGAGCTTGGGGTGGAAGATCCTTGAGGACCCCTTGTCTTACTGAGATTTCTTGTTTAGAGATCTCACCCCACGTTTGGGGAATGCTTATTTCAGGTTCCGGTAGTTTGGTGACTGATGCCTCCGGCGGCAGGAGGCCAGAGCTTAGTTGATGATATTATGTTGTATTGCTGCCATGATTGGATATGGATGCTGTTTATGTTTTCCACTACTTATGATTATGTTGTTGTTGAGACTGATGTTGGGCGTGTTGCCTTATTTGAGTGAGCATGGGGATTGTCCATGACACCTTATGTTAGTACTTTAGATTGGAGTTGTATAAACTGTTTGATGGTCCGGTCTACGTTGTTGTAGTTCCGTGACTAGAGCCACACTTTTATTATATATGTTATGAGGTATTTTCAGTTAGTTGTTTTATTGCAATTACATACAGGCGATGTTTTATTAATTGATTAATAAGCAAGTTGGTAATGATAATGACATCATAATTGAAAAGAAAAAGATATTCCGCATTTTTAATTAAGCGCTGCTTAATATGATAGTATGATAACATTACCGGATATATATACGGGGTGTTACATTTATGGTATCAGAGCAATGGTTCGAGGGAAAAACCTGTATGTATTGCAATAGCTAGGATGTTTGGTTGTGTCTGTCTTGTGTGTTTACTCCGTCGAATTTTATTATGATAATGCATATGTAATCACACTGCGTGGGCCTGATCAACTTATAATTTGTGTAACTTGCGCAGAGTCATGGTAAGGTCCGGGAAAACACGAGAGACTTCTGAGAATCAACCTGATCCTGTCCTGACTGCATTGGCTGAGATGCAGGCGGCTAGGTTAGCCGATCAGGAGGCCACTAGATTGGCCAACGCGGCAATGATGGATGTTGTTCGCGAGGCGAATCGGATAGCCGCAGAAGAGGTTCGTGAAGCGAACCGAAGGACCACTGAGGATGTCCTCGAGGCGAACAGGATGGCGAACATGACGATGATGAGAGTCATGTTGGAGGAGATGAGGGCTGGTCCTGCTGTAGGCCAGGCACCACCACTGCCACCGCCGCCGCCTCCACCTAGTGTTCAGGATGAGAGCCTGAGTCACATTGGCAGTGCTGCTCATGTCGCTGAGACGAGGGAGACTCTGGTAGAGCCTACTGAGGATCGTGATGTGATAGCCGCCGGCTGAATGCTTTCAGGAAGCATAAGCCACCTGTGTTTGAGGGGTCTTTGGATCCTATTGCTGCTGCTAGATGGCTGGAGTCGCTGGACAAGATATTTCGGGTCATGCAGTGTACAGATCCGCAGAAGCTGATGTTCTCGACTTACATGCTGGAGGGCGATGCCCATGAGTGGTGGACGAACACCTCTCGTGCTTATGAGATGCAGGGTCGTGTTTTGACATGGCCATTCTTCGAGGAGTGTTTCTTGGGCAGATACTTTCCCTATGATGCGCAGGAGAGGAAGCAGGGGGAGTTTGATAGATTGGTTTAGGGCTCGATGACTGTTGACGAGTACTTGGCCAAGTTTAACGACATCATAATTGAAAAGAAAAAGATATTCCACATTTTTAATTAAGCGCTGCTTAATACGATAGTATGATAACATTACCGGATATATATACGGGGTGTTACATTCATAGAAAAAAATCCACGTGCAAAGAATTAATCTTTAACAAAAAGACCTTTTTTTTGTAAATAACAAAAAGACCTTTTGACCGTGAGAAAATTAATTTCACAAACAAAGTACCATCACCCGCCGATGGTAAGGCAACCGGGCTCTGATACCACTTAAAAGTAAAATGGCCTTGAAGGTCGTAGCATGTGAGAGGGAAAAACAAAATTTTTCATATGCAGAATTACACATGCAATCAAGAATCATGCTTTATGGCATGTGATGTTACCTTTGTTCGTGAGTTCAAAACTCCAAGACGATCAGTGTTAGGTTTGAAGGGTTCAAACCCTCTCACGTTGATCCACATCACCCACGTCAAGTTGCAAGGACGCTTTCTTGAAAGCCACCAATTGACCACCACAGAGAGGCTTGCTATGCGCTCAATAGGTAAAGAAGGAGGCTAGGTATATGTGTTTAGAAGAGTGAAGTCTCCAGCATGAAAACTTCACAAGAGTGGGAATGGTATATAGAAGAATTGGCTAGGTTCTTTTGAAAAACCTTAAGGAGGAACTCACCAACTAGGCGCACAAGAGAGGGAGAGAATTCATGTATCAAATCAGAATTTTACTTTACTTATAATGAAAGTGGCGCACAAGTGAGTGAGACAAAGGTGGAGTTGTTGCAATTCAAAAATCCCAACAACCTCCCCTTTGAATCCTCATAAGACTAGGTCTTTATCTAGTCAAAATTCTGAACCAATGGTCATTATATGACCACCAATTCATGCGCTCCTATTCAGCCCAAAAAGGGTCCAGATACATTTGAGCTGTTGCATTCAAGTTTGAACCAACTAGCTCACTGATTCTCTCAACAACCAAATCTGATTGGAGCTTATTGGTTTGACAAGATGACAATCATCTCCCACCAAAATGGTGCCCCAAATCAGCCCTTGGAGATCTCCATAGATCTTCTCTTGATACAAGGGATTTGTTCCAACAAGATCTCATCTTATCCTTTTGTTATGAAACAACTTTTCATAGCCAATTCAAATTCGAATTCAAACATTTAAATTCAAACGTTCAAACATTTAAATTCTAAATTCAAATTCAAATTTCAAATTCAAATTCAAATTCAAAATTCAAAATTCAAAATTGAAAATTCAAATTCAAAATTCAAATTTCAAATTTCAAATTTCAAATTCAAAATTCGAATTTCAAAATTCAAATTCAAAATTCAAAATTCAAAATTCAAAATTTAAATATTTGATAATTAATTTAACTAATTAAATTAATTAGTAATGTATTGGACCATTCAAGCCCATTAACAATACCATGCGTCCTCTCCCTCTTAGGTGGGCTTCGAAACTTCATCTTGGGCTAAAAACCATTATTAGGCCCAATACCTCTAATGCTATATCATCATAACATTAAGGTGTTAGTGTGTGACTCATTAAGTCCAACATAGCCACTGACATAAATGGGCTCGGGCCCAACAAGCCCACAACCCATTTAATGACAACACAGAGCACTAGCAATGCTTTGTTGTCCCAGAGCTAGTTAGATTAATGACTTGATCATCCTATTACACGTATTTGGTTGCCGTATGTATTTCTTTTCGTCTCGGTTACCTTCCCATAAAACCTAGGGTAAGGAAGCGTATCAACCCTTGCGGTTTAGGGTAATCTTTATTCGAAAATAGGGAATCTTCAATTTACTGAATCTAAAGGCAGATCATCTTATGATCTCTTTTACTATGCATAGATTCCCGAGTCCCTGTAAATGTCATCCCGATTTCTCCGGTTTACAGATAACCTAATCTCTCACAGAGATTTGACGAATTCCTTCAGCTTATCACCCTAGCCATGTGCTCTTTCAGGACAAGCCCAACAGTATACCTATGAGTCTCCATGTTTCAGGCAGACGAGGTATACTGTCAATGCATGCCTTCTAGAACACAGTCTAGGTAATAACTTCTGGTCTAAGGAAAGACATACCCAAATATAAAGAGACTACTTTAATGATACTCTCTGTGAGATTTTCTCATAGTGTCTCTTTTGTGGGTCTGTTCAGTGCGAGCTATACCCTTATAGATCCACCCACGACTTTAGCTAAGACATCTCCATATCTGTAGCTCATGAGGTCTTTACCTTGCATCCGAATACAAGTAGATAAGTCGTGCTAGTCTTACCCGAGATCACTGATCCCCATTCTAAGTGTCTCTAGACTAGGAACATAAAATTAGGAATAAATATCCAGTATCCTTGAATCCTCATGATCGTGATCTCATCACAGATACTCAAGAGATACCTATTTTATTCCAAGGGGTTTATCCAGTTACTCATATAAAATATTAACAGTAATATTGAGACAAAATATGAAACAGGATAAATAGTGCTTTTATTTATTTGCGACAATACAAAGGTCCACATATGTCCTAATCTAATTAAAAGATTGTCTCTAGGACATCCATATACTAACACTTTGGAGCGGGAGGATGAGATTCTCTGGCTGTATCCTGAGTTAACGGACAGGTATGATTTAATTTTGCAGACAAAAGTTCTAAAAGGTGGGGTAAATATAACACCGCGTATTTCTAAATATATATTCATATGTTATAATATTGATTAAAAGGGTAGGTTTAGTGAAAATTCAGGAATTTAGGCCAAAATACATAAAAAGGGCAAAATGGTAATTTATCAAACACGTGTCCCTAGGCATGAAAAGTTGAGTAGAAGGTCTCAAATGATAAAAATAAGGCCGAAAATGGATTCAGAACGAAAAATCGAGTGGATAGGGAAGTTTCAAAAAATTTGGTGAATAGTGATTTTTTTCGATGTAAAATACAGTGGTATAATTGTACCGATGAGCGTGAAATTTTGATCAGTATTTTTAGAAAACAAAAATATGACGCGAACAATAAAAATACATAGGTTATAAATTTGTGGTTTAAATTAGGTGAATTATTAGGTAAATTAAGTGACTTTTTTTTTTTTGTAAATAAAAAAAAAAAAAAAAAGTCACTTAATTTACCTAATAATTCACCTAATTTAAACCACAAATTTAAGGGACTTGGAAGACCACCTTTTCAACAATTTCTCTCTCCTCTCCTTCTCTCCCAAACCGTGGAACTTCCATGGAAGCAAAGTTCAACCTTTTCATGGTTTGATTTCACCCACTTCCACCCTTCAAATCACAAAACCTTAAACATCAAAACCACTCCAAATCATCTAGTGAACAACATTCTAGTGGTAGGTTTTCCTCAAAAGTGAGTGTGTGGAGAACTCTTATTCCATGAACATTTCAAAAATTTGAGTGGATGAGTAGCTTTGGGGTTCTTTTGGTTTGATTAATTGGTGGAAAACCTATCCTTGTGTAACATCCCACATAATTGGGGAAAATACATAAAATATTATAGGGCATAAGAATGCATGTGAGAGAATCCGAATTACATGTAATCTTCGCTTGGCTTTCGAATTATATGGTTATTAGCATGGAATTAAGATTGAGCTAGGGAATTTACTTGAATTATAATAATAGGTGGGAATTTATTTTAGGCATGTGAAGCCTTAGAAAAGATGTACGAATTAATTATAGCAAATTGTAGAAAGAATTAAATATAATTACAAGACTCGGGAATTTATATTTTATGGGTAAGTACCTAAGTTAGTACCACCCTTGGGCTTGTACATTTTTTTATCTCTAATTTATGTTGGGCCGAAGCCTTAAGGGCCTTAGGGAGTGACTTAAATCAGCCCAAAGCCTCTTCTTCTATATTAACTAATTTGTACCTAGCTTAAGAGAATCATGATCCGTTACCCACTGGAAAAAATGTGCCACATGGCAAAGACCTCATCCACTCCTGTATCCTCTCATCATGTGTGCATAGGGTGTAGAAAAATGAGCAGAAAATTCTGATTTCCAAACACTAGAAGACAATCTCAACTCAGCCATTGCATGTCCATTCGGTGGCAAAATAAATCTCTTCATGCCAATGCATGTACGCCACCTAGCTCCCTTTTGTTTGCATGAATGACAAATGGAAAACCTTATGCTTGCTTCTTTTAAATTCAGCGCCTAGAAGAGATAAAAGGCTGACCTTGCTTGTTGCCTTATACAAAACCATTCAACCTTATCTTTTAGCCACTTGTGCACATATGGGAGTGTAAAATTCTGACCCATTGTTGGCTTTTGAGGACTTACAAGTCAGCCCTTGCTTCCCCATGCAACCAATTAGGTGAAAGCAAACTTATTGCATGTGGTCCCATTGGCCTAGCATCTTTACATGACAAACCTCTCTCCATTGGGCCTAGTCTTGCGCATAGAAGGACTAAAGAGGATTCTGATTTTTTGTTGTAATGTACAAACTAAAGTAACTTTGGTCAGCCATGCAACCACTAAGGTCTAAAGGATTCTGCACTTGTGGCAAGCTTTGTCCTTATCAAGATGTCTCATTCTTTTCCCTCTTTATTTTTAGGCGCTAGTTTGAAAATGTTACAACCCTTCTTCCCTAATCTTCCTAGTCGCGAGTGGTAAGTGTAGCAAGAGAAAAGAGAAACCTTCATCCTCATTCTTCCAACCGCCCTAAGCGTACATGACCTTGAGAGGAGACCAAGGAAAGACCACCAAAGAAATTGTATAGCACTTTCATCTTCTCCTCCTTGAAACCGTGACCTTGGTGAGCCATCACCATTGAAGAACTCCTTCCTTTTGCTTCTTGTCCAGCCGAGACCCTTGATACTAAAAGGTAGAGAGAGCTTTCATCTTAGTTGTTTTCCTCTACCTCGTTAGCGATGAAAACGTTCCCTTGTACGTAGGATTGACATCAAGAAACTTCCTTCCTCCCTTGGTGCGCACAACCATCGTTTGAAGAGCTGAGTTGCTGCTCCTTTGTTCAAATCGGTTCTTCTTGTGTGCTACAAAGAGGTAGGCATAAAGCCTCTCTTCTTTTTCCTCAGCTCCAAACCGTGATGCATGCCTAGGAAATGACATTTTTGGCTCTTTTAGATTCTGCCAGTTTCTATCCATTGACTTTAGAATGAAAACATAAAGAAAATGAACCTTGAAATGCTCTTCTAACAAAATTAGGGGCTGAGATAGTGTATCTAAAATTGTTAAGATGTTAAATAAAGAGGACTGTATGTTTTAACCCCTACATCATGAGGTTAGACGTTTCTTTCCCTCACCCATGGCCTTGTTAATCTAAAAATTTAATTAAGTGTCTTGAGTCATTTGTATGGTGAAACCGGTTCTGTTTGGGTGTGGTTAGTCACTATAAAACGTTGGAATATTATTATTGAAGTCAGAACACTTCAGGGAAAAGACCATTGATGGCCGAATGGGGTACATGAGCTTTTAAGTTAGGAAATTATTGGTAATTTATAGGAATGGTTTGAACGTATCCTGATTTTGTTGCAATATATGTTAGGTGCGCAACACCATTGAAACTTTGGATTATACGCTATTGTCTGGTAAAATATTTAGAACGTATGAGGTAAGTGTCTGGCGGTATTACCTCTTGTGACTGCTAGCTGGTACATGAGTTGTGAACGTTGCTCTCATGATCGGTTTCTTGTAAATATTACTTGGATTCTGCTCTTGAACTTGATATGTCGTTTATCTTGTGAATTAATTATTCTTCGACATCTTGATATTGAATCCATAAGTATATATATAAACTTGATTATTATCTAGTCATGCATACACATTCATGATTTTTACTGTATGTTCGTATGTGAACCATGACATAGCATACATGTATAAGTTTCATGTTTCTGTCTGAAAATAATTGTGAAAAGTATGCATACGCTTGAGCACGCATCATATAGGCATCCCTTCGGTACCAGGGTATGGGACACTTGGCTTCAGTCTGCATAGGCCGCAGTTGGAATCCTTCTTGTTAGGAGCCAAATTGGAATATCCACTGTGCTTGTTATGTACGTGCACTATGGTGCTATGAATGTACTCTAGGCGTTATATGCGCAACCTCTAGGCGTTATATACGCTATGATATTATTATTCTTGGACGGATTTAACTTGATGATGCGACTGTTTTGTAATTCTGTTTTTAGTTAGTACTGTTGCATTACTGGTTTTGTTGCCACACTACTGGGATTTTTCTCACCCCTTTGGGGCTGCTATTTTTACAAAATGGCAGGAGGACGGAATAGCATATGAAGTCATGATTATATGGATATCTACTGTTATGTGCTGCTGTTTGGACTTTTGTTGTTGCTGTTTATTTGATGGATAACTGTATTAATTTGAGAAGTTTGGATTACCGTTGGATTATGATTTTACTACTATTTTAAGACTTTTATGATCAGCAAATATTTTGGAGATAAATCCTAGAAATGTTTTGCGAAAATAATTTCTGACGTTTTATTTAAGTGCGGATTTGTAAACCGTTTTATGAGCACTTTACGAGTTATGTTACGAGGGTCAAACGAGCTCCAATTTACTATTTTTTTATATGCATGTGAAGCCCCAGACGTGCTTTTTCTATATTATATGGAATATTTTTTTGAATCGTCAAAACTGATTTTATACGAATTTTTAAAGACAGCAACGTCTGCGAGGAAATTACTATTTTCAGCAAGTTAAGAAATTTTGAAAGCATACTCTGATTTTTGTAAGGAATCCGATTTCACTTACAAGTTTTAATTAGCAACATCAAAATGATTTTTCAGTACTTAATTATGACAAAAGAACTCTAATTCCGCTTAGCAAACAACTCTCTTGGAGGCCTACAAGGGAGGGTGTTACACTAAATGGTATCAGAGCAGTTTTGATTCAAGGTGTCTGTATTTGATGAAATATTTGATGTTGTTATGTGGCTGCTGAATTGTTGTTGCCTGGTTGTATTGATTATTTGTATATGTTCGTTGCATTGTTGCTGTTTGAACTTAGCTGTGAATGGGTTACTGGTTAAAATTACCTGATGTTTGGAGGTGCGATGAAACTGGTAGTACACTGTATTAAGCATGGTTGTGCCCATTCTCTTGCTAGGTGGTGAGCCTGATTAACTCCCTGTCGCGCAAGTTGTATGTGCACAATCATGGTTATCACGGGGTACACTTGTGCCTGAGCACTAGGTTTGGAATAGTAAATTGCTATTTGACTTAAAAGTGAATTAATAATTTTGTTTTCTATGAATTATAACCACGGTTTTATATGTGTATATATATATATATATATATATATATATATATATATGCTTGATGTGAATATTTTGAGATAATCTAAACTGTGAATGATAGCATGTAAAATTTAAATAATAATTGCTGGTGTGCACTTGACCTTGAGGTTTATGTTGTTTCCCTGCACTTGTGGCTGTGTAGATAGCTGGATAGCAGAAACTGTTATTCTTTACTAATTCTGTTATGTTACCTAATTGCGTAAGGGGTTAATATGATCGAGAAGAGTAGCAGTAACTTAATTATGAGAATTGATGTAGGGATAGGTCACTTACCAAGGTAGATCCAGTTAATGCCCTTAGGAAGTAGAGTTGGAACTAATCAAGGCTTAGACATGTGGGTCTGCTGCCTTTACAAATCTTCTACTGGTGAATTGGCACTAGACATAATTCTTGAGAAAGAAGCTGTTAAACAAAGTGGGGATGTGTAGGGTAGAGTACCTGACCCCTGTCTCTGTGTCCTTCTTACGAGTGATACTTGTCATTTTACTTCATACGTAGTGGATTACTTTGTATGATTTTGATCACCTTTAGATTTGCATATAGTTTATTGCTTCTGATTACAATAACGGATTTTTTGTGGTAATTGCTTGAATTTATCAGTTTAGATATTAAACATTTTTTTAAATGCACAATTAAGGAGTGGGTATCTGAGCTGAATTTAGAGTATAGTGGACTGAACAAGTAAACTGTGACTACGTAGAACTACACCATGTTTGGTTTGTTTTATTATGTTAACTACTTGACACTTTGCTAAAATTAATCTTTGAGTAAGCATCAGAAGGTCCTAACTGGTTACTAAAAATGTTGTCTGACCATGCATGGGTATGGATAATCTGCACTAATGATACTATTGGATTAGAAAGGGATATTAGAATTTGACTGTTTATAAGTTGTGATTGTTATGAGCTCATACCTGCTAGTTTCATTAGAATTGTGGATTTGAAAACGTGGTGTGTAAGAATCCACACCGTTAATTAAGGAATTTAATTAATAAATTATGAGAAAATAGGAAATAATTCCATAATTGACTCTAATAATTATTATGAGGCTTTAATAATTATAGTAAGTGATTAAGAATGCTGAAAGTCGCTTTTCAGAAGAAAAGTGCAGATACCGGTTCTGCTAGTCGGCATAAGTGCGTGCCGAAAAAGTATCTCAGAAAATTAATGTAAGTGCATGATAATTACTAGAATAATATGTAGGACTTGTAAAATGAGTTTCAAGTTTAAATAATGAGAACTGGTGCTAGAAACCGGTACTGGCTTGGAAAAGCGCGTACCAGAAAGGTGCTTAGAAAATTATAAGAAAAATATGTAAATTCTTGCAAAAATGTGTAGTTTTAGAATCCAAAGTTTGGGATTAAAATGCCAAGTGTAGCAATTAAAGTTAATACTGTGTGTTTAATGGCTAAGTGACTATATATATGCATTTTAGCACATAACCCTAGGCATACCAGAATTCCTACGTGAGGCACTTGGTGGGCTGAGGGTGGTTTACTGTTCCATTGCCTCCTTTCACCATTTTTGAACTCAAGTTGTCACCTTTACTTGATTTCTTCCCTCTTTGAGCTTGTATACACTTAAGAACATGCATGGTGAGGAAGTGTGAGGGTGATTTCTGAGTTTCCATCCTCTGTGTGTGGGTGAGGGTGCTGGTTTTGGGTGGTTTGGGTGTTGAAAGCCATAGTCATGGCATTTTGAGGTCCAAGTGGTGACCTTTGGTGAGAAAGAACCAACCTTTGTGAAGCCATTTTCGTGCATCTTCCTTGAGTCAGACTTGAGGGACTGTGTTGAGCTCCAAGAGCATCTCCATTCTGAGTTTTGAGCCTTGGTATCTTGTACCAACCTTTAACTTGAGTTTTAAGGCTTAAAAATGGTACCTTGATGCATCTAATGACTAAAAGATGATAACTTGTTGTTGGGTAATGTTGAACACGCCTAGAAATGCATGTTTAGATGTTTAAAATCAGTAAAAAGGGAACCTTTAAGGGATATCTTCACGAAAATGCAGAAACTGCATTCTGTCGTGAAATATCCGGATATTTGTCGAACAGATATCCGGATATGTGGTTTGGGGATATCCGGATATTGCATATCGGGATATGGTCCCGAGGAATATCCGGATATTCTGGGATTTCGTGGAACAGTAGCTGTGTTGTGTGTACAGTAGGCTATTGGGGGTTTGTGGACCCTAGTTTGATGAAGTTGAACTTCTGTAATTAATGAACTAAGTCAGAATCGTTGTGATTAAGGGCTTATGGCTTGGTATGGAGCCTTAAGACGTAAAACGTAAGGAAAGGCGTTGTCTTTAAGTTATATGCTTTTGGTGCATTTTTATTGATATAGTATTGGTCTATAACAGATTGTGAATCTGCTGTGTTTGGACTTTGAGCTGTGGACTCTTGGCTTTGGGAGTTAGCTTGCAAGGTAAGCTTTCGTGTCCTCGGTTTAGCCATGTTGTGGTTCCACCATGTCCCATGGGGGTATGGTTGTATGCATGCTGTATTACATGCTTTGAATATTTGAAATGCTGTTGAGCTTTACGTGTAATGGCTTTTAATATGCATGTGTTGTTTCATCTTGACGGTAATCCTGAGTATGTGGCGTCATACGATATGGTGATCCAGGGTGAATGCAAGTAACGTCTTGCACTAGTGTGGGTATTTAGCGTATGTAAATCCTGCATTTCTCTGTCCAGTAGAATACAATTGACACACATGACATGATTATTTGCTGCATTGCACTATTTTAGAACTAATGAGGATCACCTGTTTTTAAACTTATATTTCACATGTAAGTGAGCTTGGGGTGGAAAATCCTTGAGGACCCCTTGTCTTACTGAGATTTCTTGTTTAGAGATCTCACCCCACGTTTGGGGAATGCTTATTTCAGGTTCCGGTAGTTTGGTGACTGATGCCTCTGGCGGCAGGAGGTCAGAGCTTAGTTGATGATATTATTGTTGTTTGCTGCCATGACTGGATATGGATGCTGTTTATATTTTCCACTATTTATGTTTATGTTGTGTTGAGACTGATGTTGGGCATGTTGCCTTATTTGAGTTAGCATGGGGATTGTCCATGACACTTTATGTTAGTGCTTTTGAATTGGAGTTGTATAGACTATTAGATGGTCCGGTCTACGTTGTTGTAGTTCCGTGACTAGAGCCACACTTTTATTATATATGTTATGAGGTATATTCAGTTAGCTGTTTTATTGCAATTACATACAGGCGATGTTTTATTAATTGATTAATAAGCAAGTTGGTAATGATAATGACTTCATAACTGAAAAGAAAAAGATATTCCGCATTTTTAATTAAGCGCTGCTTAATACGATAGTATGATAACATTACCAGATATATACGGGGTGTTACATTTATGGTATCAGAGCAATGGTTATAGGGAAAAGCCTGTATGTATTGCAATAGCTAGAATGTTTTGTTGTGTCTGTCTTGTGTGTTTACTCCGTCGAATTTTATTATGATAATGCATATGTAATCACACTGCGTGGACCTGATCAACTCATAATTTGTGTAACTTGTGCAGAGTCATGGTAAGGTCCGGGAGAACACGGGAGACTTCTGAGGATCAATCCGATCCTATCCTGACTGCATTGGCTGAGATGCAGGCGGCTAGGTTAGCCGATCAGGAGGCCACTAGATTGGCCAACGCGGCAATGATGGATGCTGTTCGCGAGGCGAATCGGATAGCCGTAGAGGAGGTTCGTGAAGAGAACCAGAGGACCACTGAGGATATCCTTGAGGCGAACAGGATGGCGAACATGACGATGATGAGAGTCATGTTGGAGGAGATGAGGGCTGGTCCTGCTGTAGGCCATGCACCACCGCCACCGCCGCCGCCTCCACCTAGTGTTCAGGATGAGAGCCTGAGTCACATTGGCAGTGATGCTCATGTCGCTGAGACGAGGGAGACTCTTGTGGAGCCTGCTGAGGATCGTGATGTGATAGACCGCCGGCTGAATGCTTTAAGGAAGCATAAGCCACCTGTGTTTGAGGGTTCTTTGGATCCTATTGCTGCTGCTAGATGGCTGGAGTCGCTTGACAAGATATTTCGGGTCATGCAGTGTACAGATCCGCAGAAGCTGATGTTCTCAACTTATATGCTGGAGGGCGATGCCCATGAGTGGTGGACGAACACCTCTCGTGCTTATGAGATGCAGGGTCGTGTTTTGACATGGCCATTTTTCGAGGAGTGTTTCTTAGGCAGATACTTTCCCTATGATGCGTAGGAGAGGAAGCAAGGGGAGTTTGACAGATTGGTTCTGGGCTCGATGACTGTTGACGAGTACTTGGCCAAGTTTAATGAGCTGGTGAAGGTTGCACACTTCAGGATGGTTCCTCCTACTCCGTTGTTTCTAGCTGCTAAGTTCCGTAGGGGACTTAGTGAGGTGATTGCTGAGCATATTGTTGGAGCTGCTTCGAGAGACTTTGGTACACTGGTTCAGCAGTGTAAGGACATTGAGGATGTCTGCATAGCGAGTAAGGCCAAGAGGGCCAAGGTCGACGAGACCAAGGGGACTGTTGGTTCCACTCCGGTTTCTACGTCCTGGAAGGACAAGAGGTTTGCCGGGAAGGGCAAGGGTAAACAGTTGGCGATTAGGCAGGCGCCTGGTCAGTTCAAGAGGACTGCTTCGCAGCAGGGGAGCTTTGCTAGGCCTTCTTCCACTCCGAGATGTGCGGGATTCGGGAAGGAGCATGTGGGACGTTGTGCTTAGGGGCAGTTGGTTTGTTTCCAGTGTGGCAAGGAGGACCACTTCTCTAGAGATTGTCCGTCCTCGACGGCAAGAGCTGCAGCTGTTCAGGCAGTTCTTTTGCAGATGGTTCCGATGGTTTCTATTTCGGCACCTGCAATACCACCTTCTGTTAGGCGTGTGTACACCTTGGATAGGCAGCAGTCGGATCGCGCTCCGAACCTTGTTAGAGGTACTGTGCCTATTGGTGGTATTGCTGTTGATGCATTGTTTGACTCCGGGGCTACGTATTCGTTTGTTGCTACCCCGATTGCTTTGGGGCTTGAGCTGCCCATGTCTGTGCTTTCTCCAACGTTGCGGGTGACTACCGCCACCAGAGATATTTGTGTATCTACCACTATACATCGCGATGTAGCATTTCAGTGGGATGGCTGTGAGTTCTCGGTAGATCTGATAGGATTGTCGATGGCCAACCTTGAGATTATTCTGGGCATGGATTGGTTGTCTAGAAACTGTGCACTGATTGATTGTTGTGCAAAGCGCGTGGTTATGTCTCTGTGTGATTCCACAACTAGTTCCTCGCCATATATTTCATTGCTGCAGGCTAGGAAGGCCTTGAGAGCAGGGGCATTTGGTTATGTCATGTTGGGAGGTTTGGTGAGTGGGACACAGGAGGATATCACTGGCATTCCTGTGGAGGGGGAGTTCCTTGAGGTGTTTCCTGAGGAGATTCCTGAGTTTCTGCCACAGCGGGAGATAGAGTTCTCCATTGACTTGATGCCTGGATTGGGGCCGATTTCTTGGGCTCCGTATCGGATGTCGCCACCGGAGTTGGCTGAGCTTAAGAAGCATATTGAGGATCTTTCGGCGAAAGATTTCATTAGACAGAGTGTATCTCCTTGGGGAGCACCGGTTATCTTTGTAAAGAAGAAGGATGGGACAATGCGATTGTGCACCGACTACAGGCAGTTGAACAAGGTGACAATCAAGAACAAGTATCCTCTTCCTCGGATTGATGATCTGTTGGATCAGCTCAGGGGTGCTTGTGTGTATTCCAAGATTGATCTCCGGTCCAGATACCATCAGAATCGGGTGAAGCCGGAGGATGTCCCTAAGACAGCGTTTCGTTTGAGATACGGTCACTTTGAGTATTTTGTGATCCCGTTCGGACTCACCAATGCGCCAGCAGTGTTCATGGTTTACATGAACAGGATTTTCCAGCCATATCTGGATCAGTTTGTGATTGTCTTTATTGATGATATTCTGATCTACTCCAAGACTGAGGAGGAGCATGCGGAGCATCTGAGGATAGTTCTGCAAGTGCTGAAGGAGAAAAAGCTTTATGCTAAGCCTTCTAAGTGTGAGTTTTGGCTCAAATCAGTCAAGTTTCTGGGGCATGTGATTTCAGCAGATGGAGTTGCAGTGGATCCCAACAAGATTGAGGCCGTACTGGATTGGGAGAGGCCCAAGACAGTCACGGAGGTGAGGAGCTTCTTAGGTTTGGCAGGTTACTATCGGAGGTTCATCAAGGGTTTCTCCACGATGGTTCTCCCTTTGACTCGCCTTACCCGAAAGGAGACTCCATTTGTGTGGACTCACGAGTGTGAGGCGTGCTTTCAGGAGTTGAAAGAGAGATTGACCTCTTCACCTGTGTTGATCCTTCCTGATCCTGAGGAGCAGTTTGAGCTTTATTGTGATGCTTCTGGAAAGGGGCTGGGCTGTGTGTTGATGCAGTCTGGTAGAGCTGTTGCTTTTGCTTCGAGGCAGTTGAAGCCTTATGAGGAGAACTACCCGACTCATGATTTGGAGCTGGCTGCGATTGTGTTTGCTTTCAAGATTTGGAGGCATTATCTTTTTGGTTTGAGGTTCGTGGTGTTCAGTGACCACAAGAGTTTGAGGTACCTGTTCGACCAGAAGGAGTTGAACATGAGGCAGAGGAGATGGATGGAGTTCATTAAGGACTACGACTTCAAGCTAAGGTATCATCCTGGCAAGGCCAATGTGGTAGCTGATGCTTTGAGTCAGAAATCCAGTAGTTCATCCAGTTTGTTACTTGGTAACTTTGATGTGGTTGAGAAGTTCCGAAACTTGGCAGTGACCGCTCTGTGTGAGAGTGTACTTCTCAAGTTGGAAGCAGAAGATGTTGTGAACGAGTTGCTAGAAAAGATCAAAGAGGCACAAGTTCAGAGAAAGTGTATGGATTATGTGAAGAACCAAGACACACGTATGGATTATGTGAAGAACCAAGATGGTGTGTCTTGGAATAAGGATGGATTGCTTTTGTTTCAGCAGAGGATTGTAGTTCCTCGAGGTCCGTTGACAGAGGAGATTATGGCAGAAGGCCATAAGGGTCAGTTTTCTGTTCATCCTGGTGCTACAAAGATGTACCAAGACTTGAAGAGAAATTTCTGGTGGCCAGGAATGAAGAAGGACATAGCTGTGTATGTGTCCAAGTGTTTGACCTGCCAGAAGGTGAAGATTGAACACCAGAAGCCGTCTGGTAAGCTTCAACCTCTTGAGATTCCAGAGTGGAAATGGGAGAGCATTTCCATGGACTTTGTTGTGGGTTTGCCGAAGACTCAGGTTGGTTGTGACTCGATATGGGTCATTGTGGACAGATTGACGAAGTCTGCCCATTTTCTTCCAGTGAAGGTGAGCTTCACTACAGAGCAGTTGGCCAAGCTTTATGTTCGCGAGATCGTGAGGCTTCACGGGGTGCCCGAGAGTATCATTAGTGATAGGGACCCGAAGTTCACATTTTGGTTCTGGGAGGCGCTGCAGGGAGCTTTTGGTACGCAATTGAGACTGAGTACAGCCTATCACCCTCAGACTGATGGACAGACTGAGCGGACTATCCAGACCTTGGAGGACATGTTGCGGGCTTGCACGTTGGAGCAGGGCTCGGCATGGGATATGTACCTTCCATTGGTGGAGTTTTCGTATAACAACAGTTTCCATGCTAGCCTGGGCATGGCACCCTACGAGGCGCTCTACGGTAGGAGGTGTCGTACACCTACCTGCTGGTCAGAGGTTGGGGATCGTGAGTTGTTTGGCTTGGACTTTGTCTAAGATACCACCCTGCAGATCCAGATGATCAGGGAAAAGCTGAAGCAGGCGCAGAATCGTCAGAAGAGCTACTACACTATCAAGCATCGACCACTGGAGTTCAGTGAGGGTGAGCACGTGTTTGTGAGACTTTCACCTGTCACCGGTGTTGGACGGGCACTCGGAGTGAGGAAGCTGAGCCCGCGGTTTATTGGGTCATACCAGATTCTTGGTAGAGTAGGACCTGTTGCCTACCGGCTTGCCTTGCCTCCGAACCTGGCTAACATCCACAACGTGTTTCACGTGTCTCAGCTTCGGAGATACATAGCAGATTTGTCGCATGTGGTTCAACCGGATGATGTGGAGGTTCAGGAGAACCTAAAGACTTCAGTGGACCGGAAGGACTCCTGAGGAGTGTACTTGGGAGCGTGAGGACGAGCTTCTCCGGCAGTAGAGTTTCGACCAGGTATGTTTCTGATTTTGAGGTCAAAATCCTAAAAAGGTGGGGTGAATGTAAGAACCCGCACCGTTAATTAAGGAATTTAATTAATAAATTATGAGAAAATAGGAAATAATTCCATAATTGACTCTGATAATTATTATGAGGATTTAATAATTATAGTAAGTGATTAAGAGTGGTGAAAGTCGCTTTTCAGAAGAAAAGTGCAGATACCGGTTCTGCTAGTCGGTGTAAGTGCATGCCGAAAAAGAATCTCGGAAAATTAATGTAAGTGCATGATAATTACTAGAATAATATGTAGGACTTGTAAAACGAGTTTCAAGTCCAAATAATGAGAACTGGTACTAGAAACCGGTACTGGCTTGGAAAAGCGCGTACCGGAAAGGTGCTCAGAAAGTTATAAGAAAAATATGTAAATTCTTGGAAAAATGTGTAGTTTCAGAATCCAAAGGTTGGGATTAAAATGCTAAGTATAGCAATTAAAGTTAATACTGTGTGTTTAATGGCTAAGTGACTATATATATGCATTTTAGCATATAACCCTAGGCATACCAGAATTCCTACGTGAAGCACTTGGTGGGCTGAGGGTGGTTTACTGTTCCATTGCCTCCTTTCACCATTTTTGAACTCAAGTTGTCACCTTTACTTGATTTCTTCCCTCTTTGAGCTTGTATACACTTAAGCACATGCATGGTGAGGAAGTGTGAGGGTGTATTCTGAGTTTCCATCCTTTGTGTGTGGGTGAGGGTGCTGGTTTTGGGTGGTTTGGGTGTTGAAAGCCATAGTCATGGCATTTTGAGGTCCAAGTTGTGACCTTTGGTGAGAAAGAAACAACCTTTGTGAAGCCATTTTCGTGCATCTTCCTTGAGTCAGACTTGAGGGGCTGTGTTGAGCTCCAAGAGCATCTCCATTCTGAGTTTTGAGCCTTGGTATGTTGTACCAACCTTTAACTTGAGTTTTAAGGCTTAAAAATGGTACCTTGATGCATCTAATGACTAAAAGATGATAACTTGTTGTTGGGTAATGTTGAACACGCCTAGAAATGCATGTTTAGATGTTTAAAATCGGTAAAAAGGGAACCTTTAAGGGATATCTTCACGAAAATGCAGAAACTGCATTCTGTCTTGAAATATCCAGATATTTGTCGAACAGATATCCGGAAATTTAATATCCGGATATGTGGTTTGGGGATATCCGGATATTGGATATCCGGATATGTGAATCTGTATATCCAGATATTGCATATCCGGATATGGACAGTGAGATATCCGGATATTGCATATCCGGATATGGTCCCGAGGAATATCCGGATATTCTGGGATTTCGTGGAACAGTAGCTGTGTTGTGTGTACAGTAGGCTATTGGGGGTTTGTGGACCCTAGTTTGATGAAGTTGAACTTCTGTAATTAATGAACTAAATCAGAATCGTTGTGATTAAGGGCTTATGGCTTGGTATGGAGCCTTAAGACGTAAAACGTAAGGAAAGGCGTTGTCTTTAAGTTATATGCTTTTGGTGCATTTTTATTGATATAGTATTGGTCCATAACAGATTGTGAATCTGCTGTATTTGGACTTTGAGCTGTGGACTCTTGGCTTTGGGAGTTAGCTTGCAAGGTAAGCTTTCGTGTCCTCGGTTTAGCCATGTTGTGGTTCCACCATGTCCCATGGGGGTATGGTTGTATGCATGCTGTCTTACATGCTTTGAATATTTGAAATGTTGTTGAGCTTTACGTGTAATGGCTTTTAATATGCATGTGTTGTTTCATCTTGACGGTAATCCTGAGTATGTGGCGTCATACGATATGGTGATCCGGGGTGAATGCAAGTAGCGTCTTGCACTAGTGTGGGTATTTGCGTATGTAAATCCTGCATTTCTCTGGCCAGTAGAATAGAATTGACACACATGACATGATTATCTGCTGCATTGCACTATTTTAGAACTGATGATGATTACCTGTTTTTAAACTTATATTGCACATGTAAGTGAGCTTGGGGTGGAAGATCCTTGAGGACCCCTTGTCTTACTGAGATTTCTTGTTTAGAGATCTCACCCCACGTTTGGGGAATGCTTATTTCAGGTTCCGGTAGTTTGGTGACTGATGCCTCTGGCGGCAGGAGGCCAGAGCTTAGTTGATGATATATTGTTGTTTGCTGCCATGACTGGATATGGATGTTGTTTATGTTTTCCGCTATTTATTTTTATGTTGTGTTGAGACTGATGTTGGGCATGTTGCCTTATTTGAGTGAGCATGGGGATTGTCCATGACACTTTATGTTAGTGCTTTTGAATTGGAGTTGTATAGACTGTTAGATGGTCCGGTCTACGTTGTTGTAGTTCCGTGACTAGAGCCACACTTTTATTATATATGTTATGAGGTATATTTAGTTAGCTGTTTTATTGCAATTACATACAGGTGATGTTTTATTAATTGATTAATAAGCAAGATGGTAATGATAATGACATCATAACTGAAAAGAAAAAGATATTCCGCATTTTTAATTAAGCGCTGCTTAATACGATAGTATGATAACATTACCGGATATATACGGGGGGTTACATGATGTCTGCTGGTACATAGGAGTTTAAGTTTGGTTTATTTTGTAAACACTATAATATTAACTTGGTCAAATCAGTTCGCTGCATCTAAAGAATATCTGCGTTTACAAACGTTTAACACTGGTCACATGTAAGTTTAGTTGCATGATTTGATTTTCCTACTGCATGAACTCCAACTGAATTTGTTGAACATTGCATGATGCTCGATCATTGATTAAATCTGTTTATACTGTCAAAGTAATGCCAGAATTACACTTGGTCTTCTTTGATTAGTTAATGTGAATTGAAGGAAAGTATGTTGATCAAATACTCTGTGCTTGATGTATCGGTTGTCCAAGATTATTTTGCACATTTTGTTTATAACACAAACTAAGTGATGCTCATTGTTCCTCATTATACTGCTCTATATTTGAACTGGAAAGAAAACTATACTTTGTTAGAAATACCGAGTTTTGAAATTGCACCTACCCACTGTATGATTTGATCGAACTACGAATAGGGAAATTGTGAAGCCATAATTTCTTGTTTTATGCTAAAGGCTGGGATAAACCGTTCTCTAGATTAAATAACATGAGTTGTTCAACTTTGTTGATTAGCATTCTTATTTGTGTCATAACACGAGTTTTGGAGTATTGCCTATTATGTTCTCACCATGTTGCACAGTGTCTGATTCCAAAAGAAAATCTTATTTTTGCTATAAGTATCGACCCTCTAACCGCACCTGTTCACTCTATGATTTGATTGAATGTGTAACGGGAAAACAGTAGATCTATGACTTTCTGGTCCTATATCAAGTTCTGGAATAAACTATTGTCTTGATTAGATTGTATGTGTGCTCAAACTTCTAAATCTAAAATGAATATGAACCTCTTTTACCATCTGTCCGTATTTGTTGAAAACTGTTAGTTATTTTTGTATATGCTATTCGAATTAATCCGAACCCTTTTGTTGTACCTGCATGGTCCCTTGAACAGTTAATATAAGAACTGAGTGCCTGACGTAAGAGTCGAACTTAGCTTGAACATCCTGATTTTTGTATAATTGTTGTTTAGTCAATATGCCTTTCAATACACTGCTGTAAATTCTATGTTTAAAAGTTTGCTAATTGTCTTGTGTACTTCATGATATACTATTGCTATATTGCTGCTTGTATGGATGTGATTAATCATTTGTTTACGGAACTTGAGATTTGGTGTTTACATGCATGAGATCTTGTACTGCAAATTCTACTTGTCCCTTTTAACTGTAGAATGAACTGTAACTAAAATTTTGAATATGATTAATTGTGAACGTGACTTATGAAAGCTTGGTCTGTTTTGGTGGGTTATGTTTGATGGATGTTCAAGATGGTAATATGTGTCAATGATTGGAAAGTTCATATCGTGGTTAATGGATCCTCTGATCAGTGAAGTCAATTACATCTGAGGTACCTAGGACAGCGGAAAGCTCGAGGAAGTTTTCCTCATATGAGTGTTTTTATGAACTGCATGAGGGGTACCACTTAACATGATATGGATGAAAGGTAGGATAGAAATTTTGTGATTTTACGGAGATTCCTCTCATTTGAAAATTTAGTATGCACTGCACTCTGTTTTGCTTGATTTCCTAAAGGATAATGAAAATAGAATTCTGTCTGTAATATTATTAGGTAAGGTGACTAATGTAGAAGCATGAATATCATGCATATGTGTGATGTGTTTAGCGGGTGAACTAGACCGTTATCCTTGATAAGAATAAGTAGGAGGTGATGACACTTCTAGAAATTGACCTATATAAGTGCGCAGGTGATAGGAGATAATGGTATTTCACTTGAAATGGACCCCTACATTCTTAGGAATTTTGGTTTAAGCCATTGACTGGTAATTGCATTTGATATGGAAACCTTAAGTTATGAGTAGTGGAGTAATGGTATAGTGTGGCTTGAAGAGTGAGTACTGATATAGGGATTGTGTGGAGCTGTCCATTGATTATTTCCTACTTCTTGCGATGCAACTCTGAATCAGGTGAATAAAATTCTGTTCACATAGGTCCCATTAATACTGTTATTGAAATTATAAAGTGGAGAAGTGTTAGAAATGCAATTGTTTAGTCGCCAACCAAATATGTGTTAGGGCCATGAGTTCATTATAAATGTTGATAGCCAGAACTTTTGTTAGTAAGCTCTATATTTATGAGGTTCACTCCTGCTTTGTGTTCCGCCATGGTGTACGGACTGTGGTAAGATGGTTTGATACATTTTGATGTGGTTATTTTGATATGTTTTGGATGTGTTTACTTTGATGGGTTTTGATTTAAATTTTGTACTGATTCTAAATATGCATATATCAGTTATAAGTTGAGTTCCACTTGGGGTCCTCCCTTGGGAACATGTGCATCGATGTCCGCTTTCGGTCCTCCCTTGGGACTGACTATGCATATATTTGTTATATGTTTAGTTCCGCTTGGGGTCCTCCCTTGGGAATGGTAAGACGAAGTTTGGGGACAAACATCAAAACAAGTTGGGGAGAGTGTAACATCCCACATAATTGGGGAAAATACATAAAATATTATAGGGCATAAGAATGTATGTGAGCGAATCCGAATTACATGTAATCTTCGCTTGGCTTTCGAATTATATGGTTATTAGCATGGAATTAAGATTGAGCTAGGGAATTTACTTGAATTATAATAATAGGTTGGAATTTATTTTAGGCATGTGAAGCCTTAGAAAAGATGTACGAATTAATTATAGCAAATTGTTGAAAGAATTAAATATAATTACAAGACTTGGGAATTTATATTTTATGGGTAAGTACCTAAGTTAGTACCACCCTTGGGCTTGTACATTTTTTATCTCTAATTTATGTTGGGTCGAAGCCTTAAGGGCCTTAGGGAGTGACTTAAATCAGCCCAAAGCCTCTTCT
Source organism: Gastrolobium bilobum (assembly GCF_033153095.1). Lineage (NCBI taxonomy): Eukaryota > Viridiplantae > Streptophyta > Magnoliopsida > Fabales > Fabaceae > Gastrolobium > Gastrolobium bilobum. The sequence goes on along the minus strand of NW_026899745.1, from coordinate 14,741 downwards.
TCTATATTAACTAATTTGTACCTAGCTTAAGAGGATCATGATCCATTACCCATTGGCCAAAATGTGCCACATGGCAAAGACCTCATCCACTCCTGTACCCTCTCATGATGTGCGCATAGGGTGTAGAAAAATGAGCAGAAAATTCTGATTTCCAAACACTAGAAGACAATCTCAACTCAGCCATTGCATGTCCATTAGGTGGCAAAATAAATGTCTTCATGCCAATGCATGTGCGCCACCTAGCTCCCTTTTGTTTGCATGAATGGTAAATGGGAAACCTTATGCTTGCTTCTTTTCAATTCAGCGCCTAGAAGAGATAAAAGGCTGACTTTGCTTGTTGCCTTATACAAAACCATTCAATCTTATCTTTTAGCCACTTATGCGCATATGGGAGTGTAAAATTCTGACCCATTGTTGGCTTTTGAGGACTTACAAGTCAGCCCTTGCTTCCTCATGCAACCAATTAGGTGAAAGCAAACTTATTGCATGTGGTCCCATTGGCCTAGCATCTTTACATGACAAACCTCTTTCCATTGGGCCTAGTCTTGCGCATAGAAGGACTAAAGAGGATTCTGATTTCTTGTTGTAATGTACAAACTAAAGTAACTTTGGTCAGCCATGCAACCACTAAGGTCTAAAGGATTATGCACTTGTGGCAAGCTTTGTCCTTATCAAGATGTCTCATTCTTTTCCCTTTTTATTTTTAGGCGCTGGTTTGAAGGAGAAATACACTAGAAAATGTTACAACCCTTCTTCCCTAATCTTCCTAGCCGTGAGTGGTAAGTGTAGCAAGAGAAAAGAGAAACCTTCATCCTCATTCTTCCAACCTCCCAAAGCGTACATGACCTTGAGAGGAGACCAAGGAAAGACCACCAAAGAAATTGTATAACACTTTCATCTTCTCCTCCTTGAAACCGTGACCTTGGTGAGCCATCACCATTGAAGAACTCCTTCCTTTTTCTTCTTGTCCAGCCGAGACCCTTGATACTAAAAGGTAGAGAGAGCTTTAATATTAGTTTTTTTCCTCTACCTCGTTAGCGATGAAAACGTTCCCTTGTACGTAGGATTGACATCAAGAAACTTCCTTCCTCCCTTTGTGCGCACAGCCATCGTTTGAAGAGCTGAGTTGCTGCTCCTTTGTTCAAATCGGTTCTTCTTGTGTGCTACAAAGAGGTAGGCACAAAGCCTCTCTTATTTTTCCTCTGCTCCAAACCGTGATGCATGCCTAGGAAATGACTCTGGTATTTTTATTTTTTGCTCTTTTAGATTCTGCCAGTTTCTATCCTTAGACTTTAGAATGAAAACATAAAGAAAATGAACCTTGAAATGCTCTTCTAACAAAATTTAGGGCTGAGATAGTGTATCTAAAATTGTTAAGATGTTAAATAAAGAGGACTGTATGTTTTGACCCCTGGTAGCGCAACCTTAAAAGGAGTATATGAGCTTTTAAATAAATTATCCTTGATGTTGGTTTATATGAAATCAGTTCTGACTTGGTAACTTTTGTTATGAGCTAAGTCCTATTCTAATTTAAATATTCAGCATGTTGTCAAGCCCTATTCTTGCACCCTTAGTCTTGTTGAGTTAAATTTTGAATAAATGTCATGAGCTCCTTATTTATTAAAACTCATTCTGTTTTGGTAAATTTGGTTATGAACTAGGTCCTTCTTAAATTAAAATACAGCATGAGGTTAGACGTTTCTTTCCCTCACCCATGGCCTTGTTAAGCTAAAAATTTAATTAAGTGTCTTGAGTCATTTGTATGGTGAAACCAGTTCTGTTTGGGTGTGGTTAGTCACTATTAAATGTTGGAATATTATTATTAAAGTTAGAACACTTCAGGGAAAAGACCATTGATGGCCGAATGGGGTACATAAGCTTTTAAGTTAGGAAATTATTGGTAATTTATAGGAATGGTTTGAACGTATCCTGATTTTGTTGCACTATATGTTAGGTGCGCAACACCCTTGAAACTTTGGATTATACGCTGCTGTCTGGTAAAATATTTGGAACGTATGAGGTAAGTGTCTGGCGGTATTACCTCTTGTGACTGCTAGCTGGTACATGAGTTGTGAACGTTGCTCTCATGATCGATTTCTTGTAAATATTACTTGGATTCTGCTCTTGAACTTGATATGTCGTTTATCTTGTGAATTAATTATTCTTCGACATCTTGATATTGAATCCATAAGTATATATATAAACTTGATTATTATCTAGTCATGCATACACATTCATGATTTCTACTGTATGTTCGTATGTGAACCATGACATAGCATACATGCATAAGTTTCATGTTTCTGTCTGAAAATAATTGTGAAAAGTATGCATACGCTTGAGCACGCATCATATAGGCATCCCTTCGGTACCAGGGTATGGGACACTTGGCTTCAGTCCGCGTAGACCGCAGTTGGAATCCTTCTTGTTAGGAGCCAAATTTGAATATCCACTGTGCTTGTTATGTATGTGCACTATGATGCTATAAACGTACTCTAGGCGTTATATGCGCAACCTCTAGGCGTTATATACGCTATGATATTATTATTCTTGGATGGATTTAACTTGATGATGCGACTGTTTTGTAATTCTGTATTTAGTTAGTACTGTTGCATTACTGGTTTTGTTGCCACACTACTGGAATTTTTCTCACCCCTTTGGGGCTGCTATTTTTACAAAATGGCAGGAGGACGGAAGAGCACATGAAGTCATGATTATATGGATATCTGCTATTATGTGTTGTTGTTTGGACTTTTGCTGTTGCTGTTTATTTGATGGATAACTGTATTAATTTGAGAATTTTAGATTACCGTTGGATTATGATTTTACTACTGTTTTAAGACTTTTATGATCAGCAAATATTTTGGAGATAAATTCTAGAAACGTTTTGCGAAAATAATTTCTGACGTTTTATTTAAGTGCGGATTTGTAAACCGTTTTGCGAGCACTTTGCGAGTTATGTTACGAGGGGCAAACGAGCTCCGATTTAATATTGTTTTATATGCACGCGAAGCCCCAAACATTCTCTTTCTATGTTATATGGAATATTTTTTTGAATCGTCGAAACTGATTTTATACGAATTTTTAAAGACAGCAACGTCTTCCAGGAAATTACTATTTTTAGCAAGTTAAGAAATTTTGAAAGCATACTCTGATTTTTGTAAGGAATCCAATTTCAATTACAAGTTTTAATTAGCAACATCAAAATGATTTTTCAGTACTTAATTATGACAAAATAACTCTAATTCCGCTTAGCAAACAACTCTCTTGGAGGCCTACAAGGAATGGTGTTACACCTTGCATCATTTAAAGACCATTGGTGGTAAGTTTCTACACCCTTTTTTATTGTATCTTGAGATCATAAAATTTAGTAGGGTTTTGTTGATGTAAGTTGGGTTAGGGTAGATAGGAGCATTAAATGGTATGTCTCCTTTGGAATTAAATGCTTAGAATGATAAATGATGATGATTGATGCAATAAAATTTGTGGGGATGTGAAAATTTTAACTTAGGCAAATTTTGTGTTGAGTTTTCAAGACTATATGAAATTGGTATGTGATGTAATTGAATAATTGAATTATGGACCATCGGTATAGGTTAATAATTGGATTTTATGACATGTGTAAGTGTTGAGTTAAATTGAAAACCTTGAGGGGTGCTTCCTTGAGGAATTCGAACAATAGGTGTTTGGTAGGAAAAATGATGTGAAAATATGGTTTAGGCAATGGATGATGATTAAGTGTATAATGGATGGGTTGGTGAATTACTTTGATGAGTCAAGTAGTTAAGATAATTGAATTAAATGGGAAAGGGCCATTAGGCCTAAGTGACTATCAATTGGTTTTAAAATTGTGTGGAATTGATTGGTTGTTTGCAATTGGTTGATGGTCATTGTGTTTGATCATATAGGTTGCCTCTCCCGGACGCGATAGTGAAAGATTGAACTTGGAGCGTACGTTTTGGAACAATACTCTTGGAGTTGAGGTAAACCTTTGGAACTTGGGTTTAGTCCCTTGTATGCTCCACTACGCCTAGTGGAAGGTTGTGGTTGGATTATGTGTTTTTGGCATTGTGTGTTATGTACTTTCATGCATTATTGCTTGCTTTTGTGTGAGATATTTGTGGTCTCTGGCCAGTAGATGTGTGTTGGTTTGGACTTCCCCTAAAGATATCCTTTGGGGATTCCGGTCGGGTTATTGCCGTGGGGCCTACTCTGGGAGCGGTACCAGGATGATCCAAATGTGGGACTTCCGCTGGATAGGGCTCATGAGGAGTTCCAGTTGGGTTTTGCCATGGGGTCATCTCATCCATGGGAGAGGCACCAGGAAGATTCCGGGAGTTATATGATGGGGTCCATGAATGAAATCCTAATGTGGATGTTCTTGGATTTGTCCCCAGTCATCCTCTAGTACCTTTGGTTTACTGAGATATATTTGTATATCTCACCCTGTGTTTGGGGGACATCATTTCAGGATATAGCGAGCTGGGAGGAGCTTCGGGCAAGAGGCCCGCTTAGTGGAGGAGTTATATCATGAGGTGCATTTGGATTGCATGACATTTTGGAGGAGTTTAATTGATGCACATAGTATAATGTTAGCATTTTGGACTTAGATCATGAACATATTGCAAGTTGAGTTTTCCATGCTTTTGTAGTGTTCATGATTAGATTCTAAGTCTTTTGTATTTGATTTACATTATGCCTCTTGTTTATAATTGTATTTGAGTGAGCATGGGACTTGTCCATGGCCACCTATGTTGTATTTGAGGCATTGGAAAACTTGTGTTGTAAATAGACCATTTGATGTGTAAAATGGTTATGATATTGAGAATATTGTAAATGATGGATTGATTAATGAATATGTATGATGGAAGGGCCTAGAGCCTACATTAGGACTTGTGTAAGGTGTATATGAAGTATCAAGGTGTTAAGAGTAAGTTATATCGCTCATTATGGGTCTTTAAAGCTGTCATCTGTCATTTTTACTGCAGAGTAATCGATTACTTTTCATTGGTAATCGATTACCTGAAACAGAGGACAAAAATTTGAGCCACTGTGATCAAAGTAATCGATTACCTGAGCATTGGTAATCGATTACCTAGTTCAGTAATCGATTACCAATCTCTGGTAATCGATTACCTGAAAACAGGGGAGCCCAAATTGAGCTTCTGACTTCTACAGTAACCTTTGGTAATCGATTACCTCAAGCATGGTAATCGATTACCACTGTGTTATATTTTGAAAATGTGTTTTTAAAATCTAAAATAAATGGGACTGCTTGGAGAGATTATATTTAGTATGTTTTATGCTTCCGCGAGTCTTGCGTTACAATTACGGTGTTGTTTTAATTATTACGGAAATGGTTAATGTTTAATAATGAGGATTTAATCAAAGAAAAAAAGTTTACCCGTAATTTAATTAACTCAATTACTGTGATTGTAACTGCGCTTAATACCATATGTAATGATAACATCACCGGTACGTAACGGGCTGTTACAGATATGGCCCAATAAACCGAGGACTTAGCTTCCTCACACCCAACGCACTACCAACACCCATGACCGAAGATAACCGCACAAATACATGGTCACTTTCTTCAAATTCTAGCGGTCTGTGCTTATTTCATAATAGCTTTTCTGCCTATTATGTGCCTGTTTCAGTTTTTCTCTGATCATTTCTATTTGCACCGTAGTCTCCTGCACAAAATCTGGACCAAATCTCTCTTTATCACCTACCTCAGTCCAACAAGTAGGAGTACGACATCTCCGTCCATACAATGCCTCATATAGTGCCATGCCCAGACTGGAGTAAAAACTGTTATTATAAGAAAATTCCACCAATGGCAAATAGCTATCCCAAGCAGTACCCTACTCCAATGTGCAAGTTCTCAGCATATCCTCAAGTGTTTGTATGGTCCTCTCAGTCTGACCATCAGTTTGCGGGTGATACGCAGTGCTTAGCCTGAGCTGAGTGCCAAAAGCCTGCTGCAAAGCTCCCCAAAAAAGCGAAGTAAACTTCGGGTCCCGATCACTTACAATACTAACTGGAATCTCGTAGAGCCTTACAATCTCATTAACATATAGCTTTGCTAATGTCTCCGTAGTAAAATCCACTCGCATTGGCAAAAAATGTGTAGACTTTGTAAGTCTATCCACAATCACCCAAATTGAATTGTATCCAGCCTGAGTCCAAGGCAACCCAACAACAAAATCCATAGAGATGCTCTCCCATTTCCACTCTGGTATATCCAGTGGCTGAAGTAAACAAGCAGGTTTCTGATGTTCTATCTTCACTTTCTAACAAACCAAGCACCTTGATACATACTCTGCAACATCCCTCTTCATCCTAGGCCACCAGAACTTCTCTTTCAAATCTTGATACATTTTTGTGGCATCTGGGTGGATAGCATACTGACCCTTATGGGGCCTCAACCATAATTTCATCTGCTAACTCCTTGGGCACAACAATCCTGCCCTGATACAACAGTAACCTTTGCTCATTAAAAGACATGCCACTCTGGCCCTTCAAATATGTAGTATTATCCTTCCTTATCTGAGTTTCTTTAATTTTCTCATGCAATTCATTCTCAATCCGAGTCAACTCAATATCACACACTCTACCTGCAAAGAAATCCATTATTTTCAAATCCCGAAATTGCTCAATCAGTTCATTATCCCACACATCAGCTGGGACACACTGACAGATTTCCTACTCAATGCATCTGCCACCACATTAGCTTTACCCGGATGGTATTTCAGCTCAAAATCATAATCCTTTAAGAATCCCACCCATCTCTGTTGTCTCATGTTCAGCTCTTTCTGATCAAACAAATATTTCATGCTTTTGTGATAACTGAACACAACAAATTTCATCCTATACAGAAAGTGTCTCCAGATTTTCAAGGCAAACACAATAGCAGCAAGCTACAAATCGTGCGTCAGATAATTTTTCTCGTGAGGCTTCAATTGCCTAGACGCATAAACAACCACCTTCCATTCTTGCATCAACACACTCCCCAAACCTTTCTTGGAAGCATCACAATATATTTTGAATTCACCTTCCGGATCGGGAAGATTCAACACAGGAGCAGTAGTCAACTTCTCTTTCAAGGTCAAAAAGCAGTCCTCACATTCCTGGGTCCACACAAAAGAAGTATCCTTTCGTGTCAGACGGGTCAATGGCAGTACCATAGCGGAAAACCCCTGTATAAACCTGCGATAATAACCAGCAACACCCAGAAAGCTCCTGATCTCAGTCACACTCTTAGGTCGTTCCCAGTCACTTACAACTTCAATCTTACTTGGATCCACAACAACACCACTAACAGAAATAACATGACCCAGAAATTGCACATCAGATAGCCAGAATTCGCATTTAGACGGCTTAGCATACAACCTTTTATCTTTCAACACATGCAACACAGTCCTCAGATGCTATGTATGCTCCTCTTTACTTTTGGAATAAATCAATATGTCATGAATAAACACTATCACAAACTGGTCCAAATACGGTTTAAAAATACGATTCATATAATCCATGAACACCGCAGGGGCATTAGTAAGCCCGAAAGGAATCACCTGATACTCACAGTGTCCATATCTAGACCGAAATACCGTTTTAGGCACATCCTCCGGCTTAATCCGGATCTGGTGATATCTGGACCGGAGATCAATCTTAGAAAATACACAGGCACCCCTCAACTGATCCAGCAAATCATCAATACGTGGCAACAGATACCTGTTCTTAATTGTAAATTTATTCAACTGCCGGTAGTCATTACACAATCTCATGCTACCATCCTTCTTTTTCACAAATATTACCGGTGCTCCCCACAGAGACACACTCGGTCTGATAAAATTCTTTGCAGATAAATCTTCAATGTGCTTCTTCAACTCAGCCAACTCCAGTGGCGACATCTGGTATGGAGCTAAAAAGATAGGCCTCACACCAGGCAACAAATCAATAGAGAACTCAATCTCCCTCTTAGGTGGAAATTCTGGTATCTCATTAGGAAATACATCCGCAAATTCATTAACAACCGGACTACCAGAAATCTCTTCTTCCCTATCGCCAACCAGTCCACCCAAAAGTACATAACCCAGATCACTAGCCTTCAAGGCTTTAACAGTTTGACAGACTCACAGATAAGGAGGCGGACAACCAGAGGGCTTCTCGTGAGATAGTATCAACCTCTTTCTGCAGCAATCAATCATTGCGCAGTTTCGAGACAACCAGTCCATACCCAATATTAAATTGACAGAGGCCAGGGGCAAGATAATCAAATCAATAGTGTAACCCCTACCTTCATAGACGAACTCAACCTCCTCACATATAAAAGATGAATCACTAACCTCTCCTGTAGCAGTAGTAATGCGCATAGGGGGAACCATTCGTGTTACCTTTAAGTCTCACGCCTTAGCCACATATTCTGCCACGAACGAATATGGTTCTCCCGAATCAAACAATACAGATAAATCAATATTAGAAATGAAAATTATACCTTTTACCAAATTTGGGGCCCTTTTAGTATGCTGCACATTGGTAGTATACACTCGTCCAACCATAGGAATAGCAGCAGCAGCAGTAGTAGTAGCCGGTATGGTTTGCAGATTCACAGCTTGTCCGGCAGTAGGAGTATAAGATGCCCAAGCCTACAGATTCGCAGCCTGCCCAGCAACAGATGGACAACTCCTAGCAAAATGGCAAGTCTGACCACACTTGAAACACGCCCCTGGGGCTGCACCACATACACCCTTATGGTATTTCTTGCACTTTCCACATTGTGGGGTATAATATCTGTCAACAGCTCCGCCACTCAGGGCTCCACTCCTCTTGAATTGACCAGGAGGCTGCCTTACTTGCATCCCCCTGTCCCTATTGTTCTTGTGATGGTAACCACCTCTATTATTATTACCATAAAGACTATATGTCCTCTTGATTTCTTGCTCTTTTGCCGAATTAGATTTCAGATATCTTCCATAAACAGTTTCGACCCTCTTACATTGGGTCACAAGATCATCAAAATTCCTCACTACTGTATTTGACATCCTATTCGCAATCTTTTCACTCAGTCTTGTTTGAAACTTAGCAGATAAGAATTCGGGCGTAGGCAGAGTACCCCCATAATTGGCAAACTTGACCAACTCATTGAATTTAGCCAAATAAGCATCCACGGTCATCGACCCTTGTACAAGCTTATCAAATTCTCCTTGCTTTGCCTCCCAGATATCACAGGGAAAATACTCTTCATAGAATAGACCTTCAAACAAGGCCTATGTCAGCTCTTCACCTTGAATAGTAAAAAGGAGAGATACGCTGCACCACCATTCGTGGGCATCTCCCTGCAGCATATACACAGAATATAATAACTTTTGAGAATCTTGGCACCTCATCACCTGGAATATCTTATCCATCCCCCTCAGCCATGTAGTAACCTCATTTGAATCCTTTGACCCCAGAAATACGAGTGGTTTGTGTTTTCTAAAAGATATGAGCCTTCGCTCATCAACAACATCATCAACAACTTGCTCAGCAGCCCCAGATGTCTGAGCAACAGAAGTCGGGTCAACTGAAGTATGAGCTTACATATGTAGGATCAGTAGTATGGTGGCTAGCCTCACCAGTATGGTGACTAGCCCCTCTCTTCCCTTACTGAGGAGTGACAGACGGCGTAGGTGTAGGAGTCACCGTAGCCGTATGTGAAGGAGAATCATCCCTCCGATGACGAACTCTATCAGCCCTCATCTCAGACATGAAGGCATTCATCATATCCTGATTGTTTTTCATCAGGTTTTCAGTCATTGTCCTATTAGCAGCCGTCTACGCCTGTAGAGCATTAAGAACTGCAGTAATCAGATCAGGCGGCTAAGGACCTGCACCTCGTATTCCATGGCGACCACGTGCCCTACTATTGATATCTGTACATGTAACACAAAGGAATGAGCTGATCAGACCCACACTGAGGAATCACATATACATTAATCATAAATAGTTCACAAATAGCAATGTAACACAGAATACAGTCATATATAATCAGAGTTCCCTAAGAAACTACTCTGATACCATAAAATGAAACAACCCGTTACATACCAGAAATGTTATCATTGCATGTGGTATTAAGCGCAGTTACAATCACAGTAATTGAGTTAATTAAATTACGAGTTAACTTTTTTCCTTTATTAAATCCTCATTGTTAAACAATAACCCATTTCCGTAACTAATTAAAACAAAGCCACAATTGTAAATGCAAAACTCGCGGAAGCAGAAAACATACTAATTATCATCTCTCCAAGCAATACCATTGATTTAAGATTTCAAAAAACACATTTTCAAAATTTTACACAGTGGTAATCGATTACCATTTTTGGGTAATCGATTACCAAAGGCTCCAGAATGAGACAGTAGCCAAATTTGGGCTCCCCTATTTTAGGTAATCGATTACCATTATTTTGGTAATTGATTACTGAACTAGGTAATTGTTGCGAAAAATCGGCAAGTGCACCGATCGTTCCAAGTAATAAAGTGATAAGAAAAGTATCGTCTCCACAGGGATTGGGTCGAATATCAATTAATTGTTCCTTTTAAGAATGGATGAACAAGAGTTGGTTTGAAACTATTCAATAATTTATGAACAATTCAGAGAGAAATTTGAAGAATTTAAAATAAAAGGTTTTTGAGAAAAATATTGTAAAAAGCTATTGCAGTAAAGGACTCCAACACCTTTCCGTTCCCCACCTTGTAAAAATGATTAATATTTAGTTTAATTACCCAATTGATCAAACAATTCACCATCTATAATTAATTAGTTAAGCCCTAATCCCTTAGTGATCTTAACCTTATTAACCCTATTGGAATCCTAATCCCTTAGAAATCCCTTTTCAAATTAATCTTTAAGCCTAGTGAATTTTCACATTTGCAGTTCATATAGCCTATCCCTAGTGCATACATGAACAGTTATCTTACCCTTTGTCAGGAATTAGAATCCCAATATCCCTATTGCAAACCCTAACTCTCGCAATCCTAATAGAGTCGCGAATTCTAAAAGAATTATGGAATGAAGAACAGAGTAAAATAAATTCAATTGAATAATTAACCATAAACTTAACCAAAATACAAGGGGTTCACATCAAGGGTTGTGACCCTTACCACAATATAAAAACTAGCCAGACATATTCATGTCTGACAATTTAAATAATGAGAAAGAGTTCATGAAAATGTAAAACCAGAAGAAGAAGAAGAAGAAGTCTTGAATCTTCAGTCACCGAGAGCTTCCTCTCCAATTTCTCCTTTCCAAAAGATGATTTTCTTTTAGAGTTTCTGCTTCCTTTATATAGCCAGCTACTCAATCAGGTCATAATCCTTGCATTAATTCTGATTAAATTTCCATTTTCCTTATAATTCCACAATCATTCAGGTCATGATCCTCTAATTAATTCTGATTAAATTTCTATTTTTCTCATAATACCACCAATCAATCAGGTCATAATCCTCTCATTAATTTGATTAAATTTCCATTTTCATCAAACTCCACAAATCAAGGAATGCATTCATGACGCTCGCGCGATCAGTGCCAAATTCGCGACTCCACAAATCAAGGATTGCATTCAAGATGCTTGCACGGTCAGCACCAAATCCGCGCGGATCGCGCAGACAAACAGAAAGTAATTTGCCAAAATCACGCGGATCGCGCCATTTTCGCGCGTTTTGAGCGAGACTATGCAATTTCAACTTCTCTCTTTCACTTCTTTTTGGTGTTTCCTGCTATCAAAATGCATAAATCGAGTGAGAGAATGATTGAGAAGGAATAATCAATATTTCTTGCATTTATGAGCTTATTTTCACACATTTATGATTAATTCCTTGCTTCTTTTACTTAGAAATCACCATATGTTAGACGCATATCAAACAATTCCCAGATTTAGATGTTGCTGTCCCCAGCAATAAATAAGATCAAACATCAGGCAGCAAGGATTAACTCTGTGAGAAGAATTTATGTCACTAATGCAATTTTCTACATTGAAGAGATTCAGAGTTATAATGCTATGCATGAGTGAATTCCAAGTTGAGAATTTTCAGGAATCACTTTTGGTGTAAGGAATTAGAATCTAGTTTGATCACTTCTTACCAGGATAATCACTGCACTTGTCACTCTTGTGTATTGGATTTAACTCTCAATCCATCAGTGCAATAAGACTACCATAAGCTTGATCCTATTCTCAAGTTCCTAAAGATAAGGAACATGTAAAACATGCACAATTAGATCCAAAGGTCTTTGCAGGATTGTAACTTGGCTTAGGCTAAGGTAGGAATATTTGGGAAAGTGGCTACTTTTTACTGTATATGAGATTGAAACACAACTATTTATTTTCAGTTGTTCATACTCGGACACAATTTCACTTAGTCTTTTCCTTTCTATTCATCCTTTTCCTCTTTCTTCTTAACCTTTTCATGCTTTGCTGTTGCTTTGCAACTTTTCATTTTGTTTCTTTTCTCTTTGGTCCCAGCTTTTGCTTTCACTATCACTTTATTTCGGTGAAATTGTTCCTTAAATATCTATAATCAGTGCTTCAGTCTCATCAAAGGTGTGTGGATAGGAAAATAAGCTACGATTCTTAAGGTTAAATTCAACAAGAAACAACAGGCTAAAGCTCAAAGGGGCTAGCAATGGAATAATAATTTTCGGTTCAGCTATTTGGCTAATGAGTTATCAAGAAAGAATTGCCTTTATCATTTCAGATCATGCATGTATTACAGAGAAACAGATCAAGTTCTAGAGTATTATCACAGTGAGGCTTCTCTAAAAAAAAAAAAAGTTATTGTATAGGCTCAAACCTCACGGCTGTGCAATCAAACTAGAATCTAAATTCCATTATCATCACATATCAACTGTAACTCTCAACAAAGAATTCAATCAAACGAGCAATAACAACTCTTATACTTCAATGCATTTCTCTAAACATTTATCCATTATGACTTCTCACACAGTATCTTATATGCTCTCTAAGATTTAATCATCTTATTGCATGAGTAGAAAATGCAAATTCAGGCATGTTATTCTGAGAGCGCATGTTATTCAAAGAGCTTCTTCTTTTATCACACAAACAAAAACAAAATAAAAACAGCAAATTGAGACAAAAGGGTTCAGATATCTCCCCTGATGATTCAGAAAACATTCTGTTAGAGGTGTTTCAGTCTGGTTCCTCTGTGCCACGTGTGGGGTGCCAATTCCCAGATTTAGAAAATTGTTGTCCCCAGCAATAAAACTAAACTAGTGGAAGAATAAGAATTTATGCGCATGTACACACTCACACGGGTTAAAGCATCAATTCATCATAATGGGGAGGAAACTAAACATCATAATATCTCAATTGTGGCAACACAAAATGGAAATGTAAAAACATAATCAAAATAACAAATAACAAAAGATAAAATAAAAGACTCAATACTCTTGGGTTGCCTCCCAAGAAGCGCTTGTTTAACGTCACGAGCCTGACGTACCTCTTTTGATTTATGGTGGTTGGAAGCATGCTACCATTGATGACCCAATCTTCTTGATCCAGTATTGTTTCCTTTTATGATCATATGCATGTGGATAAGGATGAGGGTTCTCAGGAACTTTGAACTTAGTCTTCACATGCTTTTCTTTACTCTTGGGCTTTTCCATCTTAACCTTTGGCTTGTTGTCTTTATTCTGCTGATGGACTTCCTTATTGATGATAACAAGATATTTTTCTTCGTCTCCAAAGAAAGCATACTTAAGAGTTTCAGGCAACTCTTTTAATTCCACCTTTGGTACCAATGTAGCTGAGTCATCTTCTTTCTTTTCTAGTACCTCAAAGATAGTTGCTCGCTCTTCTTCTGGAGCAGCTTCATCTAGAGCCTTCAACTCTTCTTCAAGCTCTTGAAGCTCACTTTTCTCTTCCATAACCACCTCTTTGACTGCTTCCTCAACCACATCAAGTCTGAAGCAATCACTGTGGTCAGATGAGTTCTCCATAGCATCGAAAACATTGATAGTGATTTTCTCATCATTCATCCTCAACTCGAGCTTTCCTTGTTCTACATCAATCATAGCTCGAGCTCTGACCAAGAACGGTCTACCCAACAGAAGAGGCATTTCACTCTCTTCCTCTATGTCTAGCACGATGAAATCAGCCGGGAAGATGAACTTGTCAACTTTAACAAGAACATCTTCTATTATTCCAATAAGTCTTCTTGTTGATCGGTCAGCAAGTTGTAAAGAGAGACCATGGTTGGCTTCAACTCAGTAATTCCCAATGACTTGCATATTGACAATGGCATCAAGTTGATGCTTGCTCCAAGATCACATAGTGCCCGACCAACATTAGTGTTACCTACCACAATTGGGATGTTGAAACTCCCAGGATCTTGAAGCTTTGGTGGGAACTTCTTCTGTATGATGGCACTGCACTCTTCAGTAAGTGCTACTGTCTCGCAATCCTGCAACTTATGCTTTCTAGACAATAAATCTTTCATGAATTTAGCATAATTAGGCATGTTAGCTAAAGCCTCAGCAAAACGAATATTAATTTGTAGCTTTTTAAACATTTCTAAGAACCTGGCATACTATTGCTTATGTGCCTGTTGTTTAAGCTTCATGGGATAAGGAGGTTTCTCAAAACAAGAATAATTCATCAGTTTCTTTGGAGCTTCCACAGCTTTCTCCTTTGCTTCTTCTTTGTCTTGCCTTGCAGGTTCTTCTTTTTCATGCTCCAGCTCAGGTGTTG